>NC_090656.1:132669265-132969265 GCF_040937935.1 Hyperolius riggenbachi | reverse complement strand
CATGTATAAAGTTACGTTCTTCAGTGTTAACGGTCTCTGCATTTGCAGTATGTAGCGTAACAGTTTCTACAATTCACGTATGGTTTCTGCATTTGACATTTGGGGTAAAGGTTTCATGGCCACGCCCATTTTCCAGTACCCACATCATGGTTTTGCGTGCTGCACTCTGCCTTTCTCTTTGGTGCCCTTGATCTTTTAGGATCCTAGCAATGCCCCTGATTATTGATATTATTATGCCATTCATTCTACAAATCATGCCAGCCTATCTATAAAGCAGTAAGCTTTAGGGAGCTGACCTTCATTTGAACCCTATCCACTAAGTATGCCCATCACTTTCAAAGGGAGCAGGATATTTTCCTCATCTGCTCATTGGTCAGACATGTTTGATGTGTGATATTCTCAGTTTCATGTGACCTGATATAGCCAACTGGGGGACAGGAACATAACACAAGTGTTAAATATCACAAAGAGACATCAGCCTTTTATAAATGGGCTTTTCCCTAACCATTCAAGTGTATGGCTTGAAAATGAGAGACTCCAGGCTCCTCCTCCTGGGGAAACACAATTAGCAAGAAGCGATTAAAAGCCCCCACCCCACCCCCTACACTTCAGTATTCTTGTGTTTCCGGCCAGTCTGGGACACAGTTAGCAGGAGTGCTTGCAATGCAGGGATAGCAGGCTAGATAGGCTATGTTTTATGGGAATTCTTTCCTTTCTTGGCCTGTGATCAGGCGCTGGGAGAGAAGATCCTGGCCTATGATAGTGGGCTATCCGGTGGATTAGCGGGCGGCTGTGCGTGCATGTAAAAGAAAAACTTACAGTTGCTATGCAGCATGGCGTTCTCCTCTTGGCGTACCGTTGGTGGTGTGGGCTGGAGCGGTGAGTCGGACAAGCAGGTGCAGAGTGATCCGAGCGCCGGCAGGCCCGAACGGAGGTGACGTAAGCGCGCGCGGGCGTGCAGTGACGTCATTTATAGGCGCCAGGAGGCGGAACTATACGGAAGTCCGGCGGCTTGCCATATACGGAAGACGCCGCGGACTCCGTTTGGGAAGCACAGGGCTTAAAAGGGAGTGCTTCCGGCGGCCCGCCCGGCGCAATGGAGGAGTCGCAGACGGGTGTGGAGGCTGCATCAGCCACGAGCGTTACATCAGGCAGCTCTATGGCGGTAACGTATATGGCTGCAGATACATGAATGTCATGACTGTATGTTATGGGGTTGTTTTTAGCAGTCAGGCATTTTACTTAGTCTACTTTCTTGTCTTCTCTATGTTTTCTCCTAAAGGCTAAATCGGATAGCAAGGGGGAAAGACCTAGGAGCAAAAGATGCCCAAACTGCCAAACCAAGTTAGAAGCAAGCTGGCCAAAAACATTATGTGTTAAATGCTCAGACAGAATTATGGCTTCAGAATCTATAGTCTTAGTTAAAGAGTTTATTGAAGCCATGAGACAAGAGATAAGAGGAGAGCTTAAGAACCTTAAAGACAATATAAAGGAAGAGATAAAAGAAGGTTTAAAAGAAAGTCAGGCAGTAGCAGTTCAGCAGAATGAGGGACAAATTCCAGTTGAAACTGCAGGCCCTGCCAATGTTAGAGCATATATCCCACCACCTCCAATAGACTTACAGGAGGAGGAGGAGGAAGAGGAAGAGAGAGAAGAAGATGAGGAGCAGGAGGTGGAATCAATGGAGGATTCAGATAGAGTATCAGAGGAAGAATCGGAAAACGATAGTGCAAAATTTAAAACTCCAAGATTCCTGTTTGCTCCGGAGGAGACGCAGGAATTGCTAAAGGCAGTATATACTACGGAAGGTATTAAGGAAGAGACAATGCAAACCACAAAGCAGGACATGGTATATGGGGGTCTCATTCAACAGCAGAGCAGAGCTTTCCCAGTTCATCAATCCTTAAAAGATATTATTACAGCACAATGGAAGGAACCGGAACGCAGATTGTTCATACCAAAATCAGCTAAAAAGAAGTTCCCATTTAAAGAGGAAGAGCAAAGCAAGTGGATTAGATGCCCCAAACTAGATGCGTCTTTAGCCAAGTACTCTAAACAATCAGATTTGTCCTTTGAGGATGCGGGAATGTTAAAAGATCCAATGGACAAGAAGATTGAGCTATTAATAAGAAAAGCATGGGAAGCGGCAGCATTTGGGTTTAAGGCGAATCTGTCAGCTACATGCATCTCTAGAAACCTTAAAATATGGCTAGAGAACCTAACGGAAAAAATAATTAAAGGGGAACCTTTGCATTCCTATTCTGCATCAATACCGGTAGTACTAAAGGCTATTGCATTCCTGGCAGACGCAACGGCAGAATCTATTAGAATCACTGCACGTACAACTGCACTGCTAAATACAGCTAGAAGGGCGGTTTGGCTGAAGGCCTGGGAGGGAGACTTAACCTCAAAAAACAGGCTATGTGAACTCCCTTTCGAGGGAGAACTGCTTTTCGGTTTGGAGCTGGAAAATGTTTTAAAAAGGTCAGCCGAGAAAGGGAAGCAGTTTCCAAACAAGAAAAGAAAAGTTTTCTTTCCAAAACCCTTTCAGCAGAAAAAAGATAAGAAAGAGCAAAGTAGAAATACACCATTCCAGAGAAAGTGGTTTCCCAAGGGTAGAGGAAGAGGGGGTTTTGTCCTTGGGAAATCAGATGAGACTAGAAGTTCCAAGTGACTCGGAGGTGGGGGGGAGATTGAGATATTTTCTGGCACAATGGGAAAGGTTAAACCCAGACGTTTTTGTTCTGAATATTATAAAGGAAGGCTACCGCCTGGAATTTTCGGTTCTGCCGCCAGACAGGTTTTTCATCAATCCCCTCCCAAAAGATGTAGAAAGGGCGATAGGGATGAGAGCAATGATATCATCCCTATTATCCATGAAGGTAATCAAAGAAGTGCCATTAAGAGAAAGAAACAAGGGTTTCTACTCCCATATTTTTTTGATAAAAAAGCCAACGGGCAGCTTTCGTTTTATCCTGAACTTAAAAAAGCTAAATCCATATTTGAAATACAAGAGGTTTCGTATGGAAAGCATCTATTCTGTTCGACAGATTCTGAACAGAGGAGATTATTTCATAAATCTAGATTTACAGGATGCTTACCTCCATGTTCCGATCTGGGAGAAGCATCAGAAATACTTAAGATTTGCAGTAAAGGAGGGAATACAAACGAAGCACTTTCAGTTTGCAGCCCTCCCCTTCGGGATAGCTTCGGCACCCCGAATATTTACAAAGATTATTTCAGAAATAATGGCACCCTTGCGACTGCAGGGAATTGCAATAGTACCTTACCTGGACGACTTGCTAATTCATGCGCAGTCAAGAGAGGCACTAGAAAGACACAAGGAAGTGGTAGTACAGACTTTCTCTCAATTAGGATGGATAATCAACCACCAGAAATCAAATTTAATACCTACACAGGAGATAAGGTTCTTGGGGTTCTTAATAGATTCAACCCAAGCAAAGATATTCCTGCCAAAGGAAAAAATAGACAGATTGAAAGAAACGGCAGCTCAAGTGGCAAAAGACGGGACCGTGACGATTCGGCACATAATGAGACTGGTGGGGTACATGACGGCAGCCTTTCCGGCGGTAACATGGGCCCAACTACACAGCAGGCGACTGCAGAACTTTTTACTGAAAATATGGGACAAAAAGCAAAACTCCCTAGACAGAGAGGTAGTGATACCGCAGGAGGTAAAAACATCATTGCAGTGGTGGAAGCAAAGCAGCAACCTGAAGCAGGGCAGGCTGTGGTCGCAGCAGCAGGTAGTAACCATCACAACGGATGCAAGCAGCATAGGTTGGGGGGCAGTATGCAGCTCGCAGCATATTCAAGGGTTATGGAGCAAGGAAGAAAGTCAGCAATCATCCAATGCAAGAGAAATGAGAGCGGTACACTTGGCAATAAAGGGATTCCAGCAACTAGTTCAAGGCAAAGAGGTATTAATACTATCAGACAATGTCACCACAGTGTCGTATATAAACAAACAGGGGGGCACGAGAGTACAAAGTCTACTAGACATAAGCATGGAGATGCTAGAATGGGCAGAGACCCGAGTAACATCCTTAGCAGCAACTCACCTCAAGGGAAGTCTAAACACACAGGCAGACTACCTAAGCAGAAACATAATAGAACAGGCAGAGTGGGCACTACATCAGGATCTGTTCAATCAAGTACAGGAAAGGTGGACAAGAGCAGAGGTAGATTTGTTCGCAACGCCAAAGAACAACAAGCTGGGAAAATTTATGTCGCTATACAGGAACGGTCAAGCAGTAGCCATAGACGCGTTGTCTCAACCTTGGCCATATCAGACAGTCTATGCCTTCCCTCCAATCAAATTAATAGCAAGGACAATAAAGAAATGGGAGCGGGAAAAAACAAATATGATTCTAATAGCTCCTTGGTGGCCCAAGAGGGCATGGTTTACCCAGCTGTGGGTGAAATCACAGGGTCAGTTTTTCAGATTGCTACTGAGGAAAGACATGTTGAATCAAGGACCCATGTGTCATCCAAATCCAGCAATGTTCAGTTACACAGCCTGGTATCTGAAGAACAGGTCTTAAGATCTAGGGGGTTGTCGGAGAAGGTGGTGCAGACATTATTAAAATGCAGGAAGCCAGTAACACAAAAAATCTATAGTAAGATGTGGAAGGCTTATTTGGCATGGTGCAAAAGGAGACATAAAGGCTCTAATTCCATCACAGATATTTTAGATTTTTTTCAAGAGGGGGTGGATATGGGGCTAGCTGTGAGTACGCTAAGGGTTCAGTGCAGAGCGCTATCTTTTTTTCTAGATAAACAGCTGGCCAAGGTAGGGCTAGTAAGGGATTTTTTCAAAGCTTTGGAAAGATCAAAACCAATAAAGGTGAAGGTGGCACCTCAGTGGGACCTGCCACTGGTACTACGGAGCTTAATGGAGGAACCATATGAGCCAATAAAGGAAATAAGTATAGAGAAATTAACTCTCAAGGCACTATTTCTAACAGCTATAACTACAGCAAAAAGAGTTAGTGATTTGCAGGCCTTGTCCATCAAAGAGCCGTTCTTAAGAATTTTTTCAGATAAGATAATTTTCACACCAGACCCAAATTTTCTGCCTAAAATAGTTTCAGATTTTCACAGAACACAGCAGGTGGTTCTACCTTCGTTCTGTCATAACCCAGCCAATGAAAAGGAGGAAAGATACAACCGCCTGGATGTCAGAAGAACGATTCTTCAATATTTGGAACGGACAAGAGAATTTAGGAAATCAAGTCATGTATTTGTAACGTATAGAGGTCCAAATAAGGGAGCTCAAGCGCCAAAATCGACACTAGCAAGGTGGATTAGGAAAGTGATAACTGACGCTTACAAAGAGAAGGGGAAAGAAGCGCCGCCAAGGGTTACAGCTCATTCCTCAAGGGCAATTGCTACATCATGGGCAGAAAAGGCAGGAGCATCACTACAGCAGATTTGCCAGGCCGCCACATGGAAAGCTCCGACGACGTTTATGAAGCATTACAGAATAGATGTCCTGTCGGGGCAAGATATGGCATTTGGGCGTAAGGTCTTACAGGCTGCAGTCCCTCCCTGATGTAAGTGTGAGATTACTTGTCTGTCTCTCATTTTCAAGCCATACACTTGAATGGTTAGGGAAAGTTTAGTTTAGACTTACCGGTAATAGTATTTCTAACCATTCTAGTGTATGGCGTACATCATCCCTCCCTATTCTTCAGGGATCTTTCTTCATACTATGCACACTATGGTGTTGTTCAGAGAATAAGTCAGCAGTTGAGGCACTCAGGGTATCTTGGTGGCCGGATTCTTGTTGACATACTGAAGTGTAGGGGGTGGGGTGGGGGCTTTTAATCGCTTCTTGCTAATTGTGTTTCCCCAGGAGGAGGAGCCTGGAGTCTCTCATTTTCAAGCCATACACTAGAATGGTTAGAAATACTATTACCGGTAAGTCTAAACTAAACTTTTGTGTCCAGCTACAATGTGTACTGATGCTGGGCGAGGTGGAAGGTGCTGCTTTACTTGTATGTAAATTTGTCAACCTGTTATAATGTATAATTGTATCTTGTTTGTGTGTTATAGGAAATATGGATGCCATAAATAAAGTTCTGCAACTTCCCCATAGTATTCAGGGTAACCCACAAGTCCGTTTGGCACTTGCTATAAATAAAGCTTTTATGGAGAACAACTGGGTAAGACTCTTTCGCCTCGTTCGCCAGCTGGATTGCCTGCAAGCATGTGCCTTCCATCACCACCTCACCAAATGTCGAGACCAAGCACTGCGTACTTACACCCATGGCTACAGCAGCCGAAATTGTCGTTTTCCACTTGATCACCTCGCTTGGCTTTTAATGCTTGATAGTCCCCTGACACTCAGCGATATGTGCCAGAGACGAGGACTGGGGATCACTTCAGGAGAAAAACCAACAGTTTTATTTCTCAAATCTTCATTTAAGGATGTGGAACTGGAAAGCCCTGGAAAAGAGATTCAGCTGGTGGAAATGAAAAAAAAGGATCGGTCTTGGGCTGAGGTGATGAAGGGGGAAGAGGATGTGCACTGTGAGAGAGTCCACTTCTAGTGGGCAAACTAAAAAAAGAAAAACCACAAACCACTCTGTAAGGAAGTGGTTAAAGGATAATCTGCTCATTTGTCCTGCAACTTGCAGTGTTATCAGTTAGCTTCAGTGAAGCCAAGCTTTGCCTTCTAGTGACTTTATACCAGTTTTTTTTTTTTTTGTCTTTTTTTTATGTTAGTTTTATGTAATTTCAATGGGAGTAATTAAAAAAAAAAATATTCCGCTAGTAAACACCTGAATCTATCTGTCTATACTGTATACACAAAGGAATATATAGTGTTACTTCATTTAAAGAGGCACTGAAGCTGAAAAAAATATGATATAATGAATTGGTTGTGCAGTACGGATAATTACTAGAAGATTAGTAGCAAAGAAAATATTCTCATATTTTTATTTTCAGTTATATAGTGTTTTTTTATAACATTGCATCATTCTGTAATATTTGCAGTTTACACACTACTCAGCATTGTAAATGTTTTTACTGAGCAGTCTTGTGAACTATTGACCTGTCCTCTGGAGAGAAAAAGAAAATAATGTGACTGACAGTTGAGATAACAAGCTTCAGAAGATAGAGCTCTCTGCGACTTTGAAAGTCATGGAGCTCAATGGCTTTTTTGCATAGATAACAACTGGAGTTTAACTCTTCCTGTACTGGAACGATATTCAACTTATGTCTCTGCTCCTAATTTTTTATTTCTTAGCTGCACTACACATACAAATCGTTATATCATAATATTTTTTCCGCTTCAGTGTCTCTTAAAGTATTCGAAAAATAATTTTAGTGTGCAACATGCAAAGATGTATTCTATTAAATTCCGAGATCACTAATTTCATGGAATTATTCTTTTGTGAAAAAAAGGTTAAAGGACAACTGTAGTGAGAGGGGATATGGAGGCTGCCATATTTATTTCCTTTTAAACTATACAAGTTCCCTGGCAACCCTGCTGATCTATTTGGCTGCATTAGTGTCTGAATAACACCAGAAACAAGCATGCAGCTAATCTTGGCTGATCTGACAATGTCAAAAACACCTAATCTGCTGCATGCTTGTTCAGGGTCTATGGCTAAAAGTATTAGAGGCAGAGGATCAGCAGGGATCAAAGCTAGCATATTTCCTCTGAATGAAGCAAGGTTTTTGACTGACTCACATGGCCAACTGCTCCAATTTTGTCTACTTCTTAGCTCCTGGCTTGCTAGCCAGCCAAAGCTTAGGTACTTAAAGGAAACCTTACCTGGGGCTTCCCCAAGCCTGATCCAGCCGACCTGCGCCCTCGCCGGACCTGGACTATCCTGCGGTGCCCTAGCGGCGGTTAGTTTAATTTTCAGCCGACTTAGAGCCGTCCCCTGGCCGCGCGCATCCTTGTTCGCATTCCCGCCATAAAGCGCGTCCTGCGCAGGAAGAGAAAACTCGTGCTTGACAACAGGAATGCGAAGAAGGATGCGTGTGGCAAGGGGCCGACTCTCAGTTGGCCAAAAATGAAACTATCACGCGACCGGGGGCACCGGAGAATAATCGAGGGCACAGGACGGCTGCAAGTTGCCTTGGGGAAGTAAAAATTTTTTTTGTTTTTTTTGTTTTGTTAAGGTTCCCTTTTAAGAAGAGGGAAGTCTCTGGATCCTAATGAGGCTTCACTTGGCATCCTCCAGTCTTCTGTTGCAGCTCGTGGAGCCTCCAGAGATTACTGACAAGTGCATGTCGGTAATTTGATCCAACCGTTCTCCTCTTCAAGCATAAGCATGGCCATACTGTGCCTGCGCATGTACGGCCATGCCTCATGCAGGTGCGGCTCCATGCTACTGCGTAGGTGCAGCCATCCTCGCGCAGCTGCACCAGGGCCGTGCTTGTGCCAGAGGAGGAGTGTGACCCATATACTCCTTTGGGTGTTTGAATTTGAAATGGCCCTTACGGTCCGTAACCAAAATGTGTTATTTCTTTTCATTTATTTTGAACTGTCATGACGGATCACATCATGGATGATCAATAAGATGTTTGCTAAAGACAATAGACTCCCATTCCCTTGCAAAAGATGGATCGGGGAACAATCAACAGTCTCTGTAGATTCCCTGAAGATCCCTGTAGAGCTCCACAACAAACCAACACTTGAGCTAAAAGCCAGAGTCATCTTTTCTGTATGCATTACTGATAAGCTGCTACTTGCGGAACAGTACTGTCATGACTGACATGCCTGATCAGCACAGAGTTGCAGCTAGTCTTGTCATATCTGACTTTAAAGTCTGAAACACCTGATCTGCTGCATGCTTGTTCAGGGGCTATGGCTAATAGTATTAGAGGCAGAGGATCAGCAGGGCTGCCAGGCAACTGGTAATGCTTAAAAGGAAATAAACATGGCAGCCTCCATATACCTCTCTCTTCAGTTCCCCTTTAAAGTGTACCTGCGACGGGTAAAGTAAAAGATTTTATACTACCCGGGGCTTCGTCCAGCCCCATGAGCACCGACGCGTCCCTCGCTGTCCTCCAGAGTGACTCCTTCAAGTGGTATCGGTCCCGGTAATCTGGCTCGGTCGCGCCAGTCGGCTCTTTTGCGCATGCACTGCCCCACCACGCATGCGCAGAAGAGCCCGACTGGTGTGACTGAACCACTTACCAGGACCGATACTAGGCAAACGGAGGCACTTGGGGAAGGGGGTGGGGAAAGGACCCATTGGTGCTCGTGGGGTCTGGAGGAAGCTCCGTGTAGTATAAAATCTTTTATTTTACCCATCTCAGGTTTACTTTAAAACTTAACAAACTTTAGGTCTGGTTCACACTGCAAGACTGTTTTAAACACTAGTGATTTTTAAAAGCTCTTGCTAATGTTAAGCTATGGGGGATTTTTTTTTAAATGTGGAGTATTTGTTATTTTATACAAATAGCAACGCTGCAGTGTGAATACTTACATTAAAATACATTGTCGCCACGCTTAGCTGATCAGGTCAGAGTCTGTTACAGACCTCTCAAATTAACATCTGATGGGGGTGGTATAACTTGGAATAATATAACTCAGCGCTGCTATTAGCTCTTCTCCTGCAGACACCCAATGCTCATAAGATACACATACAGGTGACCAGTCCCAACAACATAATTCAATGCGAAGCCGTCAGTTGGGGTTGCAAGAATAAAATCAGAAACTTTAATGTAACAGCATCAAATAAGTCACAAAATCAGATACTCCCATTGTGGGTTCTGAACAACAGGGACCCACATATATCAACAGTGCTTAAAAGTGGCATTCAAGGTGCACACCGATCAAAGGCAGTAGAGGAAATGCCCACTCTCTATTCCCGACCGGTTTTGGCATTCCGCCATTGTCAGGGGTTCTTGAAGAGTGAGCTAGAAGTGGGCAATATATAACTTCAATATCAACGCGATCCCCTATTAAACGACGTTTCTGGGAGAAAAGTGCTGATTGGCTGAAGTGGATCATGTGACTGGCATCAGCTAAGTTGAAGTCACATGACACGCAAACGGTACGCAAGTTGTAAAACTGTTCAATAATATATGCAATAATCGCAGCCATGCGACAAGCACCTCGCATAATTTAAAATAATGTGGGCGTGAAAGACTGACGAGTGAATCCCTGTGGGACGTCGCATTGTAGTCATAAGTAACTGGCATCAGGAACATACTCCATGAGAGTGTGAATACACCAGTATGCAAATTAAAGGTGCATACTGGTGTATTCACGCTCTCATGGATTACATTCCTGGCACCAGTTACTATGGCTTTGATGCGGCGTCCCACCGAGGTTCCCTTGGCAGCCCTTCGCCTGCATTTGTTTAAAATCTATATTAGATTATGCAATGCAATCGCAGCATATTTTATTGAATAGTTTTACAACTTGCGTACTGTTTTTGTGTGTATGTCATGTGACTTTGACTTAGTCAGTTGATGCTTGTCACGTGAGCCACTTTAGCCAGTCGGCACGTTTCTCTCCCATTCCTCCCGGAAACGTCGTTGTTCAATGGAGGAATGAAGTAAGTTATATATTGTCCTCCTCTAACTCACTCTCTAAGCACACTTGATGACAGCGGAATGCCAAAACCGGTCGAGACTGGAGAGTGGACACTTCCTCTACTGCCTTTGATCGGTGTGCACCTTGTGTGCCAATTTCATGCACTCTTGATATATGTGGATTCCTGTTGTTCAGGACCCACAATGTGAGTATCTGATATTTGATGCTGTTCCATTAAAGTTTTTGCTTTAATTCCTCCAACCCCAACTGACTTTCACTTTGGTTTATGTTGTTGGGACTGGTCACCTGTCTGTGCATCTTATGAGCACTGGCTGTCTGCAGGAGAAGAGCCAATAGGAGCGCTGAGATATATTGTTACAAGTTGATCTGCCCTATGTGTGATTTAGTATCTCCTGCTTCAACCTATCGCATTATTCATATCTGGAGGAGAGGAGCGCTTGGATATTTTATTTTTATTTTTTTTGGAGGGGGGGAATAGCTGTTGATTGCCACTTGATAGTGACCATATATTTACAGTGGGATTTGAAAGTTTGGGCAACCTTGTTAATCATCATTATTTTCCTGTATAAATCTTTGGTTGTTACCATAAAAAATGTTAGTTAACCTCCTTCGCGGTAACCCCGTACTACACACGGGGTAGCCGCCACGGAGGATCACATGGCCCCAGGACTTTTTTTTTTTAATGGTGGCATACGCTTTAGCTAGCGCTTCGCTAGCTAAGCGTATGCATAAAGTTGGTCCGATCGCCCGCAATACCTTCCGGTATACGTACTCCCCAGCGTTCCCACGCCAGCGCAGCCGCCCAATCGGCTCCAGGCTTCGCGATGACGGCGATCGGGATTGCGGATGACATCATGATGTCATCACCGATTGTCGACATAGCAACGCCGGAAGACGATCGGGAAACTGCGCTTTTCGTGTGATCGTGGCGAGGTATGTATAGCCGGCGGTGATCGGCGGCCATGGGGGGGGAGCAGAGCAGCTTTCCATACGCTTAGCTAGCGAAATGGTAGCTAAAGCGTGTAAAAAAAAAAATAAAAAAAAAAATTGGGGGGCAAAAAACCTCCCGGCGGATGCAGCCTCAGAAACTGCGTACCGCCAAGGGGGTTAAATATATCATATAGGAGACACAAACAGTGATATTTGAGAAATTAAATTAAGTTTATTGGATTTACAGAAAGCATGCAACAATTGTTTAAACAAAATTAGGCAGGTGCATAAATTTGAGCACCACAAAAAAGAAATGAAATCAATACGATAATTAATAGATCCTCCTTTTGCAGAAATTACTGCCTCTAAACGCTTCCTGTAGGTTCCAATGAGTCTGGATTCTGGTTGAAGGTATTTTGGACCATTCCTCTTTACAAAACATCTCTAGTTCATTCAGGTTTGATGGCTTCTGAGCATGGATAGCTCTCTGTAACTCACAACACAGATTTTCAATTATTTTCAGGTCTGGGGACTGATATGGCCATTCCAGAACGTTGTACTTGTTCCTCTGCATGAATGCCTTAGTGGATTTTGTGCAGTGTTTAGGGTCATTGTCTTGTTGAAAGATACAGCCCGGCGCAGCTTCAGCTTTGTCACTGATTCCTGGACGTTGGTCTCCAGAATTTGCTGATACTGAGTGGAATACATGCGTCCCTTAGCTTTGACAAGATTCCCAGTCCCTGCACTGGCCACAAAGCCCCAAAGCATGATGGAACCACCACCATATTTTACTGTAGCTAGCATGTGTATTTTTGGAATGCTGTGCTCTGTTTCCTCCATGCATAACGCCCCTTGTTAGGCCCAAAAAAACTCAATTTTAGTTTCATCAGTCCACAGCACTTTATTCCAAAATAAAGCGCGTTTGTCCATATGTGCTTTAGCATACCTCAAGCTGCTCTGTTTGTGTTGTGGGCGGAGAAAAGCATCACTCTCACATACAGCATCTCCTTGTGTAAAGTGCGCCGAATGGTTGAATAATGCACAGTGACTCCATCTGCAGCAAGATGATGTTGTAGGTCTTTGGTGCTGGTCTGTGGGTTGACTCTGACTGTTCTCAACATTCGTTGCTTCTGTATATCTGAGATTTTTCTTGGGCTGCCACTTCAAGCCCTAACTTAAACTGAGCCTGTAGTCCCATTTCCTCAATATGTTCCTAACTGTGGAAACAGACAGCTGAAATCTCTGAGACAGCTTTCTGTATCCTCCCCCTAAACCATGATGGTGAACAATCATTGTCTTCAGGTCATTTGAGAGTGGTTTTGAGACCCCCATGTTGCTACTCTTCAGAGAAAATTAAAAGAGAAGGGAAACTTACAATTGACCCCCTTAAATACTCTTTCTCATAATTGAATTCACCTGTGTATAGGTGAGGGGTCACTGAGCTTACCAAGCCAATTTGATTTCAAATAATTAGTTCTAAAGGTTTTTGAAAACCTTCAATAAAATGACAACAGTGCCCAAATTTATTCACCTGCCTAATTTTATTTAAACAATTATTGCACACTTTCTGTAAATCCAATAAACTTAATTTCACTTCTCAAATATCACTGTATGAGTCTCCTATATTTTATATCGTAATAACCAACGATTTGTACAGGAAAATCATGACGATTAACAAGGTTGCCCAAACTTTCGCATCCCACTGTATACTGTATTTTAAGGCAACATGGCTTAATACAAAAATACCACCAAGGATAACCCATGAATTGTGCGCCCAAGTCTACCGCGCCAATTCCTCTCATACGCAACATAATCGATCATCAAAACCTACACAGAGCAATTTTGCTAGCCTTTTTACATTACTGCACACTGTAAAAAAATTACATTTAATTGAAAAGGACCAATCAGATTTAAAACCGCTAATCGCTATACAATCGCTGGCAAAAAGCTGATACTATAAAAACGTTACCAAAATTGCCAGCAATCGCTCATGAAATCGCTTACAAACTGCTAGTGATCGCAATTGGCGATATCGCTTTGTAGTGGGTTCCAGGCCTCAGGAAAGTTACAGCAAAACGAATTCCAATAAACTCGCAGGGCCCCCTCCATTCACGGAAGTCTCAAACACTGGAATAAACAAAAAATTAGCGTATATATTTATCCATTTTTATTTACTATTTTGTCATTTTTCTAATGCTTCTAATGCACTATTTTTGCCTTTCTTAAATTATATAAAATAATTTACACTACCGTATATTCCGGCGTATAAGACGACTGGGCGTATAAGACGACCCTCCAACTTTTCCAGTTAAAATATAGAGTTTGGGATATACTCGCCGTATAAGACTACCCCTCTTCCAACGCACACCAAATTAAAATAAAAAAATCATGTACTGGTGCTGTGTATGAACAGATACTGGTGCTGTACTGTATGTGTTACCCAGTATATAACAGTATATAGTCAATTGACTTGTTGGATTGGTCAACTCTCCTTAAGTAGACTGGTCAGCTCTCCTTGTCTACCTGTTTATCAGAGCGGTATGGAAGAATAGAATTGCGCTCCCTCAGCAGGGAGATCTGGGAGGCGGTAACAGGATAGGATGTATCACCCCGCATCAATGACACTCGGCGTATAAGACGACCCCCAACTTTTCAGAAGATTTTCAAGGGTTAAAAAGTAGTCTTATACGCAGGAATATACAGTACCTCCTTTTCTGCGTATAATCACTGAACCTGCCTTTGAGTACTATCCATAAAAAGATTTTGTATTTGCAATTGTTAAACAAAAGCTATTATGCATAACTGTTTCTTTTCAAGTTGTTTCTCTGTCTAGACCAGGCTTTCTCATCTAGGGCTCCTTGAGGTCTTTGCAGGCGTTTTCTCGGGCACTTTCAAGAGTACCTCTGTGTCCACTTCACTCATGCGCTCACTTTGAATGTGGTGTGGGTGGGGGGTGAAGTATACTAGAGCACACCGTTTAAAGGGAACCTGAGATGGGGGATTAGCAATAAAATATACCTGGGGCTTCCTCCTGCCCCCTCCAGCCTGATCGCTCACACGGCATCCTCTTCGCCCTCTCCATTCGACTGCAATTCCCCCTGAAAAGTCCTCTGGTCCGGGGCCAATTGTGCATGCGCAGACAGGCCACGCATGCTCCCACTGCGTTCACGTCGCCTAGAGTGTTCTGTGCAGTATGCTCGTGCGCCTGTCCGGACTGCACATGCACCGACCAGTTGCGGGCGAATGGAGAGGAAGAAGAGGACGCCATGTGAGTAACTGTGAAAGGGTAGGAGGCGCCCGTTGAGAAACCTTGCATGTGAGTCTGGCTCCCTTAAGCTAGGAACATCGGTATCTTTTCCTATTATAAATTCCTAAACTATAAGGAACATTATATGTATGTATGTATGTATATATATATATATATATATATATATATATATATATATATATATATATATATATATATATATATATATATATATATATATATATATATATATATATATTATTATATGTCAACGGGCGCCTCCTACCATTTCCCAGTTACCTCCAACTTTGTATAGGGGAGTGCATACTTGGAACTCTCCAAGTGTGCCATCTTTTTTATCAGGAGCTGCGACCTACCCTTCTACTGGAAACAAGGCCGTGTGAGGACGGTACTTCCTCACATGCTGGTTGATTGGTTGCTGTTACAGCGACCCAATTTTGTGAGTATATTTCTTTATCCACACATATTCTTGTGTTGCAGTGATAATACACCAGATCGGGCTCCTGGTCTCCCTATGTCCTTTTGTCTTCTATAAGAGCCTACACCATGGGAGTGATCAGGCCGGAGGGGGCTGGAGGAAGCTCCGGCAATGTATATTTTATGGCGGGGGACCCATTTCAGGTACACTTTAAAGAAACATTTAAATGGAGGTCAGAATAATTAGAAGCACATTAATGAAAAGCAATAGGGAAGGAGTATAAGGAGCGGCACCATATTAAGGAGATATGTACTGTAATAAAGAGTACTGTTACAGGGGAGCACTAGAATTGTGGGGTTATAGCAAGAAACACTAACATGCGGTACCATAATAGGAAACGCTATAAGTAAGAAACATAGAATGTGAGCTAAACCAGAAGGTTGTGAAAATGGACAACCACACCCACCTTTAAAGATTATGCGTCCTGCAAAGTAAATCCCAACTCCCCTCGCTAATGCAGGTATTCCTTGAGATCTAAAAATTATTTGATGGGCTCCCCCAGGGTAAAAAGGTTGAGAAAAGCTGGTCCATGCCAGTGTTTTTCTCACCATTTTAATGGTGCGTACCCCTTTTGAGAGCCTATGCGCACTAAGTACCCCATGACATGGCAAAGATTATCTCAAGTACCGCTTGACAATGTAATGTAATGACAATGTAATGTACAATGTAATTGTAGTACATAATTTTTTCTAAAAGAAGAGCTGTCAGCCATACTATCTCAGAAAAAAAACAACGCATATATAAGTAGATAAATACTTTTCTCTACTTGCATAACAAATGTATTGCACTGTCTACGTTTTGATTTTAGAGATTTTTTCTACAGTAAAAAAAAAAAAGAACATCCTTCTTAGCATTTCCCATTTTTAACTTTGGCTATTTTGAAGCCAATCCTGATGTAATTTCCTCCCTTACTCTCTTCTGCCTGATTTGCCCGCCCTTCACTATAGGATGTGCATTGTCTCAGCATGAAAAATATTGGCTAATCAGAGAGGAACAGAGGTGTGGGAGGGGAAAACGGAGGGAAAGAGGTTTCAGCCAATCAGGCTGCATTTGTGAAGTCTGAGGGGAAGTAGAGAAGCAAAAAAGGACAATCCAGCATGCCCTGCAACTTCCTTTTTGTGTGTACCAAATAAGAGTCCGGTAAACTGGGGAATGGTCAGTTATCAACAAGAAAAGTAATAGTGATTTTAACTTTTTGATTGCCTGGTTAGCATCCTTATTACTTGTTTACCAGATAAAAATTAATGATTTTTGGTTTTATGCCCGACAGTTACACTTAACCAGCTGAGCGGTCTGGACGAGCTCAGCTCGTCCAACACCGCCAGAGGCTGCCGCTCAGGCCCTGCTGGGCCGATTTTCACCAAATAAAAAGCAGCACACGCAGCCGGCACTTTGCCAGCCGCGTGTGCTGCCTGATCGCCGCTGCAGCGCGGCGATCCGCCGCGTGCAGCGGCGAAAGAGGGTCCCCCCAGCCGCCCGAGCCCAGCATAGCCGGAACAAATAGTTCCGGCCAGCGCTAAGGGCTGGATAGGAGGCGGCTGACGTCAGGACGTCGGCTGACGTCCATGACGTCACTCCGCTCGTCGCCATGGCGACGAGGTAAGCGAAACACGGAAGGCCGCTTATTGCGGCCTTCCGTGTTACTTCTGGCCGCCGGAGGCGATCGGAAGAACGCCTCCGGAGCGCCCTCTAGTGGGCTTTCATGCAGCCAACTTTCAGTTGGCTGCATGAAATAGTTTTTTTTTTATTTAAAAAAAACCCTCCCGCAGCCACCCTGGCTATTTAATCAGAACGCCAGGGTGGTTAAACAATTTCCAAGCATTTAGTGTTGCTTTTAATTAGATAAAATGCTGATTTGGTGTTTTTTATGCAGGAGTTATTTTCTAAAACTTTAAATTTGTTATACTGTACTTAGTTAAAGGACAAATTAAAATTCTAAATGCCACATATATTTCCAGTAATTACTAGCAAATGGCAATAGAAAGGCTTTTTTCATCTTTTCATGTTTTATATGAAGAAAATATGACATTTACAGAGAACAGTTTTCACTGTGGGCATTACTATGGAGGACTGTGTTCAGCACATCCAGCATACAGAAACAATCTTCACTAGCAGTAATCCTGTGAGTAAAATGTGTTCAGAATGAAAGAAAGCAGAAATATAGCTTCAAATGTGTGTAAATAACATTAGCTGCAGATCTTTGTGCCTGATCCTGTGTCTCACACTCTCTGCCTTGCAGTCTAAAGTAATCAGTTTACAGCCAGGAGGATTTCATTCTAAATGGAGGGGAGGCATCCAAGTAAAGAAAAAGTACAGGTTCTTCTCTTCAAATCCTTCTCTGTATTAAAAACTCCCTCATATCATCTGTGAGAAAGTAGGCAGAGCAGAAACAAACATTAAATCATTCCTCTGTGAATAGTGACAGAGAAGTGGAACCTAGGTACATGGTATGGCTCTAGCATTGATGCCGACACAAATTGTTACCAACCGCTGTTAAACAAGGCATTTTTTTTACACAGGCTGTGATGAGAGACCTCTGAAAAGCTTTCTATTGTTGCAGGCAAAAAGCTCTATAGGTATGTGGGGTTTACAGAAGAACAGTTTCTTTGTTAGTTGTTCTTTGTTTATCAAGACAAAGTACCTACTGGACCCATCAGAAGTACTCCCTGGATTACATGTACCACCTGTTGAGAACCTAGGGTCTAAACACATAGCAAGCAATTTGATGGTATGTGAGTGGGCAGTGGTTGTTTATGACCCTGTTGTTAGCCTCCTAGTACATAGATTGTGGTCCCAAACCCTGGGTACGAGGCAGGAAATTTGGGCACACCAGGCGCTGCCATAGGTCCTAATGTGAATTACGGCTATAGTGCACACAGATGGAGAGCTACGCGCGCGCCAGGCGACAGGCCCTTTATGCTGCTAGAAGGGGAGTCAGCTGATCAGGCCGATCAGCTGACTCCAGCTATGCTCTGGATTGGCTGAGTGAATGGGGCGGCGCTGTGGAGCGCTTTTAGTATATATAGGACTTGCCTGTCACTTGCAAGTCTGCTGTTGCGAACAGTAACGTGTGAGCGCTCAGACCTGAGTCAGATCCCACAGTGTGTTAGAACCAGCCGGAGCTGGGAATTCACACTCAGTCAGATTCCATTGATGGCTTAAAGTACTATTGCTTGCTACTGTTTATGTGTTAGACTAGTTCCCGGGTGTTGAGACCAAGGACCTCACACCTAAGACTAGAAGATTACTACATTGTCACTGCTTATCTGTTAGACTAGTTCCCAGGTGTTGAGACCAAGGACCTCGCACCTAAGACTAGAAGATTACTACATTGTCACTGCTTATCTGTTAGACTAGTTCCCAGGTGTTGAGACCAAGGACCTCACACCTAAGTCTACGACTGTGACACATTATTTGTTGCCTGTTATGATCTTTGGCTTTCCTCACTACTCTCCTGTCCTCTGATTCGGTACTTCCGCCCATCTGATTATCTGTTGTCAACATTGCCTGTACCTGGATACCGAATCAGTCTTCCACTTCTGTACTTTGTCTGTCCGTGTGTTGCTGACCTGGCTTGTCTGACCTTTCTGGCTGTCACCTAGCTCTTGGGTGATCAGCCTTACTATACACCTGTGACACCTGCTCTTCAGGTGGTTACCAGCTGCTATTTCTGGCCTATGGTCACCAGCTCCTCTGGAGGCCATCGTGCAGCACAGTCAGTGGGTCTCTACCTCTCTAGATCCACTGGCTGCAGTACAATCTTATTCCCTGCCTCTCAAGGAATCCTTGGCTGCAGTACAGTCTGATTCCTTGCTCCTCAAGGAATCTCTAGCTGCAGACCAATCTTCATCATATCACTCCAATCAGTGGTCCCTGCCCCTCAGGTATCCACTGGCTGCAGTACAGTCCGATTCCCTGCCCCTCAGGGAATCCTTGGCTGCAGTAGTGTCTGTATTTCCCCTCTCTCGGGAGATAACCTCTCTGATTACTGTTGCACAAAACACTATACCACATTGGGTGTCCTGTGTCTAGCTATACTAGTATTATTGGTGATCTGCAGATAGCAATGTAGTAATGTCCTAGTCTTAGGTGTGAAGTCCTTGGTCTCAACACCCGAGAACTAGTCTAACACATAAACAGTAGCAAGCAATAGTACTTTAAGCTATCAATGGAATCTGACTCAGTGTGAATCCCCAGCTCCGGCTGGTTCTAACACACTGTGGGATCTGACTCAGGTCTCAGCGCTCACACGTTACTGTTCGCAACAGCAGACAACTTGCAAGTGACAGGCAAGTCCTATATATACTAAAAGCGCTCCACAGCGCCGCCCCGGTCACTCAGCCAATCCAGAGCATAGCTGGAGTCAGCTGATCGGCATGATCAGCTGACTCCCCTTCTAGCAGCATAAAGGTCCTGGCGCACGCGCGCGCAGCTCTCCATCTGTGTGCACTAGAAGGACCAGGCAAAGCAGTATCACGCTGCTGCACGGCAGCTGCTGCGCGGCAGCCGCCGCTGGCTGGGACACGGAGATAGCCGCCATGCCGCTTGCCCATGCGGCGGCATCTCCGCTATTCATTACATGTGGCTTCATGCTTTCTTTTCTCTCAGCTAAGGATGTGTTTGAGAGTTCTGATCACCTTTCAAGTGCAGAATTGCTGGTTGCCCAGTTCCTGGGATTTCCAGTCACACTACTACATTAAAGGGATACTTAAGCCTTAAAGGAAAATCAGTTTTACTCACCTGGGGCTTCTAACAGCCCCCTGCAGCCGTCCCGTGCCTTTGCACGCCGCCAGCTAGTTTATTTTCGCCAATAGGCCTGGCGATGCATAGTCTTCTTTGCGTTCCCGCCCACAATAGCACTATTGCAGATGGGAATGCAAAGAAGGAGACACATGGCCAGGCCTGCGCAGGCGCAGTGAGCCTGTCGGCCAAAAACAAAACTAGCTGGCGGCAGGGGCAGGAGGATCCACGAGTGACTGGTAAGGCATCGGATGGCTGCAGGGGGCTGGTAGAAGCCCCAGGTGAGTAAATTTGATTTTTTTTTTAAAGGCTTAAATATCCCTTTAACCTTTTCAGTGCTAGAGCCGCAGGGACGCGCTAGTCACGTCCCTGCAGTTTGGGTGGTCTGCAGGCGATCGTGCGGGCAGATGTCCGCGATCGCGCTGCTGCTGCTAGCAGAGGGGATTGGCTGCAGGGGACAAAAGTCCCCTGTGCCAATCCGAGCATGTCCGCCGAGAATAAACACTGTTTTTGTTAAAAAACAGTGTTTATTCTGTAAATGGAGCCACCGCGCTATCTCCCGCCGCGATTTCCGCCGGTTTCCGCCGCCCGATCATTAAATTTATGAATGGAAACAATGTTTCCATTCATAACTTCCCCGCCGCCGCTGTGATCGGAGGCTTCCGATGGAAGCCTACGTCACTTCCCTGGTTACAATGTAGTGATACATTGTATCCCCATTAGCGTACTTTGTACGCTAATGGGATTTTTGCTCAGTAGGGACATCTTGTGGCCAAATAGTATAACACACCTACCGAGTTTGGGGAATAAAAATAAATGGTTATTTATGTCAAGAGGACATAAAATTTGTGATGCATGTAAAACTGAAAAAGTGCACCTTTATTTCCAAATAAAATATTGTCACCATACATTACACTAGGGGTATAATTTTAACGTTTAAATAACGAAGGCAAATGGCCAAATAAAATGTGTGGATTTTAGTTATGGTAGCATTAATTATTTTAAAACTGTAATGGCTGAAAAATAATGCATTTTTTTAATTTTTTCTTATTATTCCCATTATAGTACAGTTAGATTAAAATAATTCTTAGCATAATTTACCACCCAAGGAAAGCCTAATTGCTGGCGGAAAAAACAAGGTAGAGATCATTTTGTTGTGATAAGTAGTGATAAAGTTATTGGGGAATGAAAGGGAGAAGCGCTGACAGGTGAAAATTCCTCTCGTCCATAAGGTGAAAAATACCCGCGGGCTGAAATGGTTAAAGTAGTACATAAAACAAAGGACACTGAAAGAGGATTGAACCATGTCTCTCGGGTCCTAAGTAGGGATGATCAATGAGAGGCAAATATTTCTGAGTTTACACATATTTATGTAAACTTTTATGAAAATCATGTCCCACCCAGGTTTGAATTGATTGGTACATCTTCAAGCTGCATATATTTGCATTACAAAAATTACATAAATCTGCATGAACTCATTGTAACAGGCTTACCTTCCAGCGGCAGGTCCCGCGGCGTCTCTGGCGTGGTCCGGGCGAGCGGCGGGGCCCCTCCGGTGCTGGAGTCTTCTGGTGGCATCCCCGGCATCCCTCCGGCGGTGTCTTCTAACTCGCGCGTGCGTCATGTGACCTTTGGGTTGCGCGCGAGTTCGAGTCAGCCTTATAGGCTCAGGAGGACGATCTAGGATGACTACAGTGACATCACCAAATGGGAGTGACTACTGGTTGGGCAATTTTGTATATAATGCCAGAGCATTCAGTGCTCGCTGACCTTGATACTAATCAGTTTGCTGGTTCTAGGTCTAGCTAGCTTCTCTGAGCTACATTGATATATTGTATAGACGCACAATATATATGTACTCCAGTTAGTCAGTCTTTGTTATTTTCGTATATATTCTCGTAATATTATTGTAACATCTTATTGTATATTTACCTGTGTACCGACCTCTTTCTTGTTTCCTGACCTTGCTCTAGTCTAGTCCTTCTGTACCGCCGCCATATGATTTACTTTACCGACTCGGCCTGTCCCTGATTCTGTTACTGCCTGAGCCTTGCAATACGACTGACATCTGATACACGTGTATGACCCGGCTCGAATCTGACTACGATTTAGCTTAACGACTTGGTAACTCGTTACCGTTAACTTGTGCACAAGTTCTGACCGTTAGATTACGCCTTGTACTCTTGTTGTGTAATTATCTGTATGTTAACTCGTCACGCACCAGCGTGCTATACATAATGTTTCTCAATCCAATCTGTCGTGGGATAGCACTATCAATTCCTGTGACAGAGCATGCTGAGAATGAGTGTGCTGTACAGTATGCTGAAATTTGGCTTGATAAATAGAAATGTTTATTGCTGAATGTCTCATTGAACAAGGTTAACCATTTTACTCTTTTTATCCCTAATATAAAGAACATTTTAGAGAAAACAGGTCGCATGAGTTAAATAAAACAGGTCACATGAGTTTGGCCCGGTTAACATTGGCCTTAAACACAGTCTATGTAACAGAGCTAAATGGACCAGGTCCTAATGGAGGTAAACAGATCCTATATTAATCAACAGGATCTGTTCACATTGCTCCAATAGAAGTTTGGATCTGCAGCAATTTTTCCAGCTCGACGCTTCTGTCACATTGACCACACACTAATGGAACAGAGGGTCACGGATCAAAAAACTGATGCCTATTTACAGGGATTAGTTTTTGGTCCGGCCAGTATGAACCGGCCACAAGGGAATATAGGGTAGATTGATTCACTTTGAGATTTGCCTGAGCAGGGGTTTTCGCTGAGAAATCTATGCTGAGCAGTAGCTCTGATTGGAGTAATAATGAAGATAAATAGTACATTACAGTCACCACTCCTCTACCAATAGACTGTGCCCTTCAGATGCTGGCTATGCATGCACACTTTAAACCAAACAGCTTGTGCATGTTTACCCACTCAGCAGCAAGCTACTGCATTAAAACGTCCAGCTGGAGTCTGTTAATGGCTTCAGGACATTTTAATGTGTCGCTCGCTCGCCCACTGCTCGTACCAACTGGGACACGGAGATCCGCGATTGGGGAAGGGGAACAAATGTTTCCCTAACCAATTGCAACACCTGGAATGAATGGACTTGGCCCCTGATGGACATGACCCCGATCAGGGGCCATGTCCATTCATAATGACAGGAAGTATTAAAAGCATGACTAAGTGTAAAAAAAAAGTGAACACTTCCTGAAAGTCAGGATAGTGTTCCTGGGGCCATTAAGTGGCGAAAAGTTAAATTACACACACAATAAATATATCAATTATAAATACTGTATATAATTAAACATTAATAAAATTAATCCCTTCCAAAGGACACCCCCCCCCCCCCCCAAGAAAAAAAAACACAAATAGTTGCCTCAGGGACTTTTCTTTTAATATGTATTTTATAAGGGTATATCACTGTTATTTTACTACATAAGGGCTTGTAATTATGGACCAGACTAAATAAAAAAAAACACCCAAAATCCTATATTTCCAAATAATATATTGTCATCATACATTGTGATAGGGACATAATTTAAACCGTTTAATAACCGTGTCAGATGGCCAAATATAATGTGTGGGTTTCCACAGAAGAATGTTTTATTTTAAAACTATACTGGCAGAAAACTGGGAAATAATGAATTTTTTTCTTATTTTTCCTGTTAAAATGCATTTAGAATAAAATAATTCTTAGCAAAACGTACTAGCCACAGAAAGCCTAATTGGTGGTGTAAAAAACAAAGTATAGATCAATTTGTTGTGATAAGTAGTAATAAAGTTATTGGCAAATAAAAGGGAGGACCGCTGACAGGTAAAAATTTCTCTGGACCGTTAGGGTAAAAACCCCTTGGGGGTGAAGTGGTTAAAGAGTGGCCATACTGGTGCCCATCAATATCATGCATTTGTAGGACTCCCATGAAAAAAAGTGCAAAAGGTCAAACGAGCTTGTGTCAAATCTGAAAGAGGCAATATGTTATGTATTCCTCTTGTATTAGGGATACCAACTTGTCAAGTATATGCTAGATAAAAAAAAACACTAGAGGTTATCCTATTAAACACTGTGTCAAACAATCAATAGTTCCAGAGATTTCAGCCACTGAATTCTGTTAAAAGTGAAAGGGAGATTAAGGAGAAGACTAAAGGGGCCCATACACCTAACAATTTTCCCGCCGAAATACAGCAGATTAGATCACTGTGATCGAATCTGCTGTGAAATCGTTGCACAAACGCTGACAGAACGATCGATTTCCGTCCGAAATCGATCGTTTGCGTCAATCTGTCCGTGCGGAAGATTTCCCTCGATCGCCGGCGGGTCAGGAGTGCGTCGATAGTGGCGTTCGATTGCCCGACAACGGACGATGACGGCAATACATTACCTGCTCCGCTGGCACGTTTCCCCGATGTCACCGCTGCTCCTTCTCCGCTGGGCTCCGAGTCCGGCAGGCTTCACTTCTTCCTGTCCCGACAGGAAGTTTAAACAGTAGAGCACCCTCTACTTTTTAAACTTCCCCGGCAGGAAGTAAAGTGAAGCTGTAGCCCTGGAGCCCAGAGCGGAGGAGAGACAGCGGAGACCAGGGAGACTCGCACCGGCTGGATCAGGTAATGTATATGGGGGGCGGGTGGCGGCAGCTCCACAGATTGTGATCGGTTTCATGCTGAAATCGATTCACAATCTGTTTGCAGTAAAGGCAGCCATACGATCCCTCTCTGATCAGATTCGATCAGAGAGGGATCTATCTGTTGGTCGATCTGATGGCAAATCGACCAGTGTATGGCCACCTTAAGCCCAGTTGGAATGCTTGCAACGTTTCCATGTAAAGTCAAATGTTATCCTATTAACCGAGCTATAAATAACTCTAAAACTGGAACTATTGATCATTTTGTTTTGCAGTGTTCATTGCAAATAACATTTGTTTTTGCATGTATTATATTTTAGATTAGATTGTCCAGATTAGTGACACATGTTTTAAATTGAATTTATATTTTGCCTATATTCCCAGCTAAAAGGATACTGAAATTATAGGTTGTGGTTAGCAAAAAAAGTTCAGTACTGGTTGTATACCAGCATTAAACGGCTGCATACGATGCTGAACAGTATGGCGCCCACAACATTCTGTTACTTCAGTAGCCAAACCTTCTGGTCAGCACAAGCTGGCAGCCATTGTTGTAACATGTTTAACCACTTAAAGCAGCGTTGAATCCATTGATGTACTGTCCTCATGACCTTGATCTTCAAACCTGCTGGACATAAACTTTGACCTTACTTTCGCCAGACTTTGCTTTGACTGAACCTCATTGTTCACTGTGTGGAAAGTTACTGTTCTTTCTTTTCGAGGTTTTCTTTCTCTCTGCCCTTCCTGCTGGCGATCGCGGGCTTCCCAATTTCCTGGAGCCGGTTCATTTCCTGATGGGCTTTTAAGCACAAATGGATCGGAAAGTTGGTTAAAAGGTTCAGTGGATGTGGACAAGCAGCATGGTGGCAGAAGATACTCTGATTTATGATGGAATGAACCTTCAGTTTTACCCACTGGACGAAATCCAACTTCTGCAGGATTGTGGACTTGACTAGGGCTTACAAGGATGCCTGGAAATGAAGAGCTTTTTGCTGGGAGTGGAGGTATTTTGGTTTCTGCAGGGTGCAGCCTGTGGGATGAGCCTTCAGCAGGACTAGGCATAGGACTAGGCATAGGACTATGGACATTGCAAAGTAAGCTATCAGGTTTAGTGCATTGATCAGAAGCCAGCAGAGTATCTTTGCTTGCTGCATAAGACATATGCTTTGCTTCGGTTTTTTGCACTACGTTTTTTTGACTATTTGAGTATGTACTTTCACGTCTTATAAGATGTCCATCAATCTTTGAAGCATCTACACTGGCAAACCCACCGGCAACCTCAGGCTTAGGAACGCTTATGTCAGAAGATGTTTTCAAACCTAAAAGATTATCTAAAATTTTTTGAGCAGAGTAGTAATCCACTGGGGGCTCATATGTAGGAGAATTAGCCCATCTCAAAAGTGGGTCATCTCCAGAACTTTCAGAACTGCTGGCTCTGGAGGGATGGATACGTTGTGGACTTCGAAGGGCTGGGAGAAGGCTAGGGATGGTCTGTGAAGACTTTGAAGGTCCAGTACGTTTTTGTTCTGATCTAGAATTACAGATCTGTTGAAATAAAATAGTTTACATTCAACAGTGAATAAAGATATGTCATTTCATGAAGTGCTAATATATCCTGAGGTCAGTGATTTGTTAGCATAGGGTAGGCTGAGCATCTTGAAGATACCATCTTAGCAGTATTTATTTTGTAAAACTACATACAAATTTAGATTTTCATCAGTGAGACAATAGTTTTTGATTGAACCAAATGAAAATGTAGAAAGAGTACAAGTGACTTCTTATGCTTTATAAAGACCAGCCATGTTGAATCAATAAAAAATACGATTGTCTGCTATTGTTCGGTGCCCACCATTCTGCTCTGAAATTAGACATCTTTTCTACGGGCAGCTGAAGGCAGGGAATTCACCTGTCAGCTGCTCCCGTTCACCAGCTGGGTGCTTGCTAGTGGTGAAATTAATATTTAACAGGGATTAGCCCCTTTGTAAGAAAAGGGCCAAAAAAATATATAAACGTCCTTTTAGCGGGTGATCCACCACACCCAATTTCCACACTTGTTTCTTATAGAAAGGACCATAGAAGAAAATGCTGTTGCACAGTCTTGCAGTATAAAGCTTGATATAAATTTTATTGGCACAAATAAAAAAAATTCAAAAAATCTGCAAATTTTGTAAAAACGTTTTATCCTTAATAACAATCTCCATGAACCATAGAAAAAAGCTATCATGAGACTGGTATATGATCTGGCTTGACATGGTAAGCAATTAATTCAGGCAACGACACATGTTCGTTTTGGGCTTATTGTGTGCCCTTCATCAGGCCGGAGTATACAAAAGTAATTCTATAGGGTCCAGTCAGCTAGAAAACCAGAAAACAGTAGGAAATGGCATATGAACCAACCAGATGCTATCACACTATCCTATGGTCTCTACTAAAAAATGTGTTTGACTTTAAACTTTATTCCCTTCCTTTAAATTGATATATTACTCATTTTAAAATGTTAATATGAAGGAAAATGAACCAGGATAGAAAGGACTAGTGTGGTTTGAATTATAAAACAGCATATTTTTCTTATGAAATCTTTATGGTATGGTGACTAGGGGTGTTACGGGGGCGTGGCTTCAAGTGTGCCTCTTTCTCATCTCAAAAAGTTAGGAGGTATGGATATGAAGTCCAGTTATGGCACACTGGCATCCTAACTGCTACCTACCTCTCTCCATCTCCAGCGCCTGGTGCCCTCGTCTTACTCGGGTGATGTATACACTTCTCATTGCCTCACGCTGTCACCAGCCTCTTATTCACTTAACCTTATGATTGCACTAGCACCTACTTTATTCAACAGGGCATATTTTGAGCACAATTTTGTATTACCCAGTATTGTATGGTCTGATATGTATGTGGTTGTTTGGCCAGTAATTTTGTGTCATGTGATTTGTGGTTTATATATTGATATTCAAGTTTGCATATGTGTATCAGCGCCAAGGAAACAAAGTGGCCGCTGCTGAGAGAAGAACGATGTCCAGAGTTCACAAACAGATAAATTATATATGCTCAGCGCAGAGTCCAAAAACAAAAGACGAGTCTTCAACAAAGGATAAAAGCAAGCAAATCTCCACCACAATAAATATTGGGTTCACGGCACAGCTCTGCAATCATGGATACCCAAAAAGGATAGAGGCTTACCAGCTGGTGACAACCCACATTATAAGGTTGTATCAACGCTTTGGTAGGACATCAGGAAGCAACAGTCTGTCCAGGATCCACCAATTCAGCAATGATTCCTCTCATGAATGGATACCAGTAAACATCATAAAAAACAAACAAACGGCAACTATACAGGGCCCATGCAATGGGAGCCCCGAGAAAGTTGCACGCGTGTATGGGTCAGCAATAAAGGACAGTATGAAGGTGCCGCCTGTCTCCTTCCCGACAGGTTTCGCAAACTAGCGTCATCAGGGGATCCCTGCTGACCCATACACGCGTGCAACTTTCTCGGGGTTCCCATTGCATGGGCCCCGTATAGTTGCCGTTTGTTTGTTTTTTATGATGTTTACTGGTATCCATTCGTGAGAGGAATCATTGCTGAATTGGTGGATCCTGGACAGACTGTTGCTTCCTGATGTCCTACCAAAGCGTTGATACAACCTTATAATGTGGGTTGTCACCAGCTGGTAAGCCTCTATCCTTTTTGGGTATCCATGATTGCAGAGCTGTGCCGTGAACCCAATATTTATTGTGGTGGAGATTTGCCTGCTTTTATCCTTTGTTGAAGACTCGTCTTTTGTTTTTGGACTCTGCGCTGAGCATATATAATTTATATATTGATATTGCACAGTTTTTTTAACGGATGAATAAATACTTTGATACATTTTTTTAAAGGGACTCCGAGCAGTGCAGAAACTATGGAAAGATGCATATCATTTTAAAGCTCTCTTTCTCCTCTTTCCAATGATATATAAACCGCCACCCTACGTCTTTTAGTTTTCGCTATTTTCGCGATTGGAATTGCCGCGACCGCGATTTCGATCGCGAAAATAGAGAAAACTAAAAGGCGTAGGGCAACGATTTAGATGTCGTCAGAAAGAGGAGAAAGAGAGCTTTAAAATGATATCCATCAAGCCATAGTTATATTGTATTACACAGGACGACACTTTCCCCAGTGTCAGCAGCTCCATTCTGCTGAATGCAGCTGCTGACTTTGACAAAAAGTCGCCCTGTGTAATACAATATAACTATGGCTTGATGGATATCATTTTAAAGCTCTCTTTCTCCTCTTTCTGACGACACCTAAATCGTTGACCTACGCCTTTTAGTTTTCTCTATTTTCGCGATCGAAATCGCGGTCGCGGCAATTTCAATCGCGAAAATGGCGAAAACTAAAAGGCGTAGGGTGGCGGTTTATATATCATTGGAAAGAGGAGAAAGAGAGCTTTAAAATGATGTGCATCTTTCCATAGTTTCTGCACTGCTCGGAGTCCCTTTAAACAAACGGAGTGGTGCTTCATTTATGAATTACCATTTCTCCCCTACTTTTCAGCAGCTCTGAGTGATGTTATACTAGTCAGGGCTTGCTTATTAACCATAATCCCTGGAATAATACTTTATAGTGTATTATACAAAAGAAATCTTTATTCTTACCTCTGTATTCTGATCATCCTTCCAGTCTTCTGAAAAACTTTCCCCAAGGTTAGGAAAACGAGGAGGAAGCAGTCTACAGGCAGGTGTTGTGTCTTCTAAGCTGCACTCACTTTCGGTGGATGTGTACAGCGTATGAAGAGCAGGCAAGGACCTTTCCCTTCTAGGACTCCAGGGGGTGAAAGCAGTCAGTCTTGGTGTAATGTGGCTCTCTGTATTCAGGCTGCTACTGTTGATGTCCACATGTCCTGTCTGTGAAGAGATGGCACTCGATTTCTTGTCTTGAATGATTTCTGCTTGATTGCCACTATCAGTAGCTTGATGAAGAACCTTCGATGACTCCAGCATTTCAGCAGGTAAATGACGAAGAATGGAGGCTACCTGTTGATATGATTGCAGTGTAGCATTAGTGTCGCTAATGTATTAAAAAAAAATGGGAGGGAAAAGTTGGATATTTGGCTAATAATAAAACTTGCTTTTGTTTATTGACCTGAATGGGTGAAATGAAAAAATCTGATTAAACGCCACCTTCACTTTACCATTTCATAAATCACACAAAATGGGAGGGGGCGCCTAAGTTTAGTATGCAATGGATAAACATGGGTAATTAGACAGTCTAACCTCAGGTGGGAGGTTTAAAGTTTCTGCCTGTTAATAGTGGGAACTCCATCTAGCTCAAGTGTTTCCTTTGGGGCCTGTTAGCGCTGTCATGCTCTGTTTCGGGGGCCTGATTTATTACAAATTCAAAAGATCAAAAATGTGTATTTAGTAAACATAAAATGTAACTACATTCACTCAACAGACAGCAATAGCAGATCAATAGCAGATTGTGACATCACTATTTAATTCCCAGCCATTTCTGCAGTCCTAATATAGAGCAAGCAGGCACGGATTTGTACTCTTTACCGCCCAAGGCCATTGTCACCAGCCGCCATCAGTGTCACTCATTTCTCCACTCGTCCCCAGTGCAGAAGCTTCCTCTTCCTTTCTGTCTCCAAAGCTGCCAAAACCCATAGCCACTGGCCACAATGCAAACATCCACAGAGAGTAAGGTGACTGCTGCACAGGCGACTAGCAACACAGTACCGGTGACTGCTGCACCAGTTTAGCTTGCTGATTTGGTGCCCTTGCTCCTATGGTGCCCTAGGCCATGTCCTAGGTGGCCTTGGCCTTAATCCGACCCTGAACGCAAGTAGCCTGCCAACCAGGCATTGGATCTGTCTGTACTGTCAGGTGTACGTGAAAAATACACTTGGATTTTGGTGTGATTTTGAACAAATATGTATATAAGATGATTGTTGTTGTAGGCTGGCAAGTGCTCTGTTGCATAGATTTTTTTTGACATCCTGGATCAGTGTGTATTGGGGGAAAAGCGTGCATGCACGCTTTTAAGTTCATTTAAATATTTAAAAAAGATGGGGGGGGGGTGCATTACTGCATATGCTGCAAATCAAATACTCATGTTGGAGTCACACACACATTTATGGATACTCAGAAGGTGATATATTAGTTTATAGTGATCAGTACTGTATATAAACGTCCAGCAATGATAGTTCCATGAAAAGTTCATTCTTCGCAGTAGATGTGCACAGCACACACAGTGAAGAGACAGAAAGCCATAAACATCTGACAAGCAAGTCAAGAGGCACAGTCCCACCATGCTCAGGCAACGGTCACAGTTGAGAAAATCTGCTGAATTCTGCTGCATACAAAAAATGCATCCAGAATCGCATGTAATGATAGTCTATGGTGCTGTTGCGTTTCTGAAGGCATATGCAAGATAAAAAAAAAGATAAGAGCTGCATTACTTCCCATACAGCGCATGGTTTTTTTCATTGAAATCTCACAGCAGAAAAGCAGAAGTTGGCCAAGGTCTTCAAAGCTTTTTCCCAGGGCAGCAGTTGTCTACTGAGCCCATGGACATTATATCTTCACCTGAACAGGTGTATTAATGTCCAGATCGGTCTGACATCAGACGTTTACATACACCTGAGGTGAATCCTTAACTTATTTTATCACCCCATACACATATTTCATACTTACAAACTGTACATTTTTCATATTATTTATGACTTCTGCTTTGTGCATATTTTTTTTAACACTGTTCACAGAGAGATTATTTCACTTTATATTGACTGGATCACAACTCCGGTGGGTCACAAGTTTATGCACACTTTACACCAAATGATTATGCAAATTGTATTTAAGTGTCATAAAGATTAAATATTTTGTTTTTCAATTATACCTTGGATGGTATTGTGTCTCAGGGCTCTTTTTATCACTGAAATTAATCTCAGACACCTTTGATAATTAGTTTGCCAGGTGAACCCGATTAAAGAAAAAACTACTAAAAAAGGGTGTTCCCCATTGTGAAGCAGACCACCATTTTCAAGCAATGTGAGAAAGAAAAATTATCTCTCCGCTGCCGAAAAGTGTGATATAGTTGAATGCCTTGAACAAGGTATGAAAAGCTTTGTATTTCACAAACATTTAAACATGGTCATCGTACTATTAAAAGATTTGTGGCTGACTCAGAGCACACACGGATTTGTGCAGATAAAAACAAAATCAGGACGCGTTATGCCAAACAAATGCATCAGATTAAGAGAACAGCTGCTAAAATGCCATTACAAAGCACCAAACACACATTTGAAGCTGCTGGTGTAGAGTCCCGCAAACATCCTAGTGCAGAATTCTCCAGAGGATATCAATGCATAAACCTACTATTCAACCACCCCTAACCTAAGCTCACAAGCAGAAACAGCTGCAGTGGGCCCAGAACTAAACAGTCTTGTTTACTGATAAGTGCTGTGCAACTCTTCATGGTCCAGATGGATGGAGTGGGCTGCAATGTCAACAAGGAGATGGCAGAATAATGTTTTGGGCTGGAATCATGGGAAGAGAGCTGTTTGGCCCCGTTAGGATCCCTGAAAGTGTGAAAATGACCTCTGAAAAGTATGTGGAGTTTCTGACTGACCACTTTCTTCTAGCCTAGGTGAGGGTGACAGGTGAAGGCAGGTGGGGAGAGACAGCAGGAGCCGGCAGCTATACGTCCTGACAGGACGCATTCTCTGCTATACTAACGGTTCATCAGAATCGCCAATATGCCTTCTACCTGCATGAGACATGTTGTGAGATTCAGACTTTGCTAACGGCCATGGCTGCGATTAATGTTCATCAGAATCGCCACCATTAACATTGCCAAAATAAACAGGTTTTTGTGAGCCTAGGCTATGACCTCTTTGGCCTAAGGGCCCAAAACTCATCAGTCATGATCCCCCTAAGAGTCCCTACAATGCTAGAAAATGTGCCACTGCTGAGCCATCGCCTGTCAGGAACCGGCCCGCAGCACGCCTGCGTATACGGTTCCCGACTGCGGGTTTGACCAGATCAAGCGGGGGACAGCCTTATTCAAGCTACAAACAAGGCTGTGACCCCTAAAAAGCTTCTTACTGCCACCACTAGCGGTTTGCTAGACACGTCAACTCGGCTGTCGAGTGCTCAGCACGCAATCCGCATTTTCATATTCGGGTCAGCTTTGCGCTTTAGGTCGAATACGGGAACGCCACGCACACACATGCACAGTTGCAATCTTACACTGTAGTGAAGCAAAACCACTAACAGTCATTCCGAACTATACTGTTAGCTACTCTGCTGTCAAGCTACTCGCACTGGCGTTTTCGTACGTTCGGTCAGCTGTGCGCTTTAGGCCAACGTATGACAAACGCCCCCACACACAATGCAATTACAATCTCATACGGTAGGGTTGCTCAAACGTACAATTAGGCATGGATTTATACACAGTTGCACTTCAGTCTCTTCTAGGCTATAAGTGTTAGTTTAGTACAGTAGAAGTCAAACTTATTTAAATAACAATTTAATATTCCAGAAAAAAACATGGAACAATGCAGAGCAGAATATATACAAAAGATTACAAAATAAAATAAAAAGTTACAAAATTAAGAGTTTACAAAGATACACACAAAGCGATTTGCTTACCAAAATAACAGGGATCCAGATAGAAGAACTTTGGACTTTTGTGGATGGACACAGTCTGGTTGGACCAGGAGCCCACTTAGCTTGGGTCGGGAGTCCAGCTGCAGCTACCGTCAGGAGGGGACTGATTTTAGGTATCTGTCCCCTGCTTTTTATAATGGAATATTTGCCTTGAGGCTGCAAGCCTGTTTGGACGGGGGGAACGAGTTTTAATTACATCCTCAGACATAATTTGATTCCCAGAGATCTAACATCCACATGTGAAAAGTGTATTATAGCACACACACAACAAAAGACTTCTTTAACATCCAATTTCCCCAGGTTTAAGTGTATTTTAGCACATACATGAAAATACTTCCCTAGTCCAAGTTACAGGTGACAAACCCATTGTTGACAGTATTTCCTAGCCGATCAAAGGGAAGGATACGGCTGCTATTGGCATGAATAGCCATCTCCTAATTAAAGGCTAGGTAGACAGTCCCTAATTGCAGAGATTTCTCATCTCCCAATTAGGAGCAGACAATGGCCCTTGAATGCAGGGTCAATTTACATGATATAACGAACTCCAGGAAGCTAATTAGCAGTAGACACCTCTTCCCCTGCTGGACAATGAGGGCAGAGGTATCGTACATTTACATACAGAATTTACATGTACATACAGGCTTCTATTAACCGTTTCCTGGGGCCAGGTGGCACCTTCAAGAGCCAGACTAGCTTTTAGCAGACATAGTAGACAGAAAAATGACAGAAATATGTTCCTGTTATCCTTACATCATCAGCCTCATAACTAGCTGCTATATTCCTGACATCGCCCTTTGAAAAAATGTGAGATTTTGGAAAGTAAAATAGGAGGCCCAATGAAAGCCTATGGGGGATTTTAGCACTTTTGCACCCCCGTAACTCTGGTTTGCAGAGAAGTAGGGAATCCAACATTGGAGTGCAAGTACAACAATATGCCTTCTGCCTGCATGAGACATGTCGTGAGATTCAGACTTTGCTAACGGCCATGGCTGCGATTTATGTTCGTCAGAATCGCCACCATTAACATTGCCAAAATGAGACAGGTTTTTGTGACCCTAAGCTATGACCTCTTTGGCCTAGGGGCCCGAAACTCACCAGTCATGATCCCCCTAAGAGTCCCTACAATGCTAGAAAATGTGCCACTGCTGAGCCATCGCCCTTTGAAAAAATGTGAGATTTTGGAAAGTGAAATAGGAGGCCCAATGAAAGCCTATGGGGGATATTAGCACTTTTGCACCCCCGTAACTCTTGTTTGCAGAGATGTAGGGAACCCAACATTGGAGTGCAAGTACAACAATATGCCTTCTGCCTGCATGAGACATGTCGTGAGATTCAGACTTTGCTAACGGCCATGGCTGCGATTTATGTTCGTCAGAATCTCCACCATTGACATTTGCAAAATAAACAGGTTTTTGTGACCCTAGGCTATGACCTCTTTGGCCTAGGAGCCCGAAACTCACCAGTCATGATCCCCTAAGAGTTCCTACAATGCTAGAAATTGTGCCACTGCTGAGCCATCGCCCTTTGAATAAATGTGAGATTTTGGAAAGTGAAATAGGAGGCCCAATGAAAGCCAATGGCAGAATTCAGCACTTTTGCACCCCTATAATTCTGGTTGGTTATCACCGGCCGACTTTAGCAGTTAATAGCTAAGGCCCCTTACATCCTAGCAATACCAAATTTACAGGATATGTTAAAAAGATAGCAGGAAATAATATTTAAAGGACTTCCGAGGCCACAAATGGGAAAAAAGTGAAATACCTTTTCATAATCCAGATCCATGGAGGACGTCATCCGCGCCCTCCCGTTCATACCACCATGGCTCCCGCAGTATAACCGGCCCCGGCCGGGTCCCGACCCCTCCGAGCGGGTCGGGTTCTCATTTCCCCCCTCAATATGGCCGCTACAGATTGCCGCGGCTGTGCAGTCCGCATAGACGCGATTGCGGCTGCGCAGCTCTAGGGCCTCCTCCCGCTGCATCATCAATATGCGTGCATACATAGGATGCATCGAGAGGAGGTCCTAGAGCTGCGCAGCCGCAATCGCGTCTATGCGGACTGCACAGCCGTGCGGCCATATTGAGGGGGGAATGAGAACCCGACCCGTTCTGAGGGGTTGGGACCTGACCGGGGCCGGTATTACTGCAGGAGCCATGGCGGAATGAACGGGAGGGCACGGATGGCGTCCTCCATGGATCTGGATTATGAAAAGGTATTTAACTTTTTTCACATTTGTGGCTTCGGAAGTGTTATAATTTAAGTAGGCCTCAGTTATTTGGACTGAGTTAGTCAAAAAGGCTTGGAGTGCAGATCGGCCATTTAAGGGGATTTTCTCTGTCAGCAGAACTAGAACATACCAAGAAGCTGTTCTAGTACAAGGCCGCAGGTCTCTCTGACCTGCGCATGTACCGCCACTAGAACAATAAGCATTAGCCATGTTATGTAAATATCCACATTCCTGCATATAGGTCAGAAGCCTCATTGATTATTAATCAAGTAGGTGTGTATGATGACACCACGAGTGGGTCCACCAATAGTCTGATCTAGGGGGTGGCGAAGATGATGTCATATTTAACTCTTTCCTAGTCAGTATTAAAGGCTGAGGGAGCTATGGGAGCTCATTCTGCTCTTTACTTTCGCAATAGCTCGCAAGGCTGACTGGGACCTCTAAGTATGTGCTTCCTTTCTGTAATCTGATATAATGTCTGCTGTACATAGGTAGTCTAGATGTAACATAGAGTAGATACAAGAAAACCTGGGTATCTTCAGCAGGAAGGTACTCACGCAGCTGTAACGCAACATGGAAGTCTGCTTGGCCAGGAGATGATAAACTGTATCTATCTGTATTTCTGTTACTTGAATAAATAACGTAAACATTGAAGAAGCCTGAGAAAGTCTATCTCCTGCTTGCGGTGTGGAGAGTCAAGTGATCTCACAGTCTGTGAGACGTAACTGTAAGAAGTTACTGGTGTCGAAGCAAGGTGATATAGAAGCAGGTTCTAACAGGAAGTCCTTTAAAAAATATATATTTTAATTATTTTTATGTGCTGAGTGTGGGAAATCTGAAATAAAAAATGGTGTGGGGTCCCCCCTCCCGAGCCTCTGTAACCCCTTGTCCCCCATGCAGGCTGGGATAGCCAGAATGCGGAGCCCTGGCCAACTGGGGCTTCGCACCCTGAGCTATACCAGCCCGCATGGTCCATGGTATGGGGGGTGGCCAAGCCTTCCCCTCCCTTCAGAGCCCTTGTCCAATCCCTGGACAAGGGGCTCTTCCCCACCTCCGGTGCACCAGGAGGAGGTGGGGGTGACAACTCCCTGGGGGGGGGGGAGGTTCATGGTGGCATCTGGGAGTCCCCTTTAAAGCGAATCAGAGATGAAAAACTAACTATAACAAGTAACTTGTCTATATATCTTATGTACAGTTTAGATAGTTTAAACAGCAAATATGTCTGCATACAGCTTTAATAGAATATGATTATTTATTCCTGTGATACAATGACAGCGGCCATGTTTGTAAACATTACACATAGCCAAGCTTATCTGCACCATCAGCACTCAGACTGTGAAAAAAAACCTAACCCCCCCCCTCCTCTCCTCTGCCTCTGAAATCAATGGCTAGTAACACCTCACCCTCCTCCTGCCCAGACTGAGCTCCCATGAGCACTTGCTACTGCCAAGGCTCTCTGAAAACTGTGGGCGTGGCTTGTTTAGTTTATAGGGAATTAGAGTATTAAAACAAAAACAAAAAAGTATTTGGCTTGAGGAATGCCCTATAAACAATAGGAAAGGGACACAATTATGCAATGAGTAAAAGTTCATCTCAGATCCACTTTAAGAAGGGGACCCCAGATGCCCACCCCCCTCCCAGGACAAATGATTTACCCATTTCCACAAAAGGTTAAATGAAATAAAAACACAACCACGAGAAAAGTATTTTATTATTCTAAATTAACCATAAATACTTACCTGTACCTGTAGTATCCTCGGTAAACGATCCAATGAATACAGTATCCTCTTATTTTGCGATCTTCAATTAAGTTGATTGAAGATCTCTGACGCTCCCCACATAGCAGAGAATGTGTCCTTTGGGACGCATAGCTGCCGGCTCTCGCTGTCTCTCTCCAACTGCCTTCACCTGTCACCCTCACCTAGGCTGGCACCTGGTGCACCCATGGGATGAGCGGATCTGTCAAAACCAGCCTTATTAGCCTGCTGAGTGGATCTGTAAAAATCAGCCTCATCAAGCCTGCCGACAAGACTGTACACACAGGAAAACTGTCGCTAGAACAGCCGCCCCGTGGGCGGGTCTGATGACCTGTTGTTTGAATAAATCAGGCATGTGTACGTGCCTTTACATTCAGACATGAGGATCCACATACAGACACCCTTTAATATGATCAGAAAGGATTGTATTAGGTAATGATAATCATCTAATGTCAGCATGTTATGTACATGAGAATTACAATCTGGCTTAATGTTAAATAAAAACATGTTTCCCTGCTCTTTATTGCCAATACAGTTAGCCTACTTAAGGTGGTTGGTCAATTTGCCATCAGATCGACCAACAGATTGTGAATCGATTTTACTATGAAACCGATCACAATCTGTGGAGCTGCCGCTGCCACCCGCCCACATACATTACCTTATCCAGCCGGCGCGAGTCCCCTGGTCTCCGCTGGGTTCCGGACCGGCTGGCTTCACTTCGGGTAAGTTTAAACAGTAGAGGGCGCTCTACTGTTTAAACTTTCTGCTGGGACAGGAAGAAGCCAGCCAGAACCCAGAACCCAGTGAAGAAGAGACGGCGGTGAGAGCGGGGACTCGCGCCGGCCGGAGGAGGTAATGTATTGCCGCTAGCATCGGTCATCGGGCATTTGAACGCCACTATCGATGCACTCCTGACCCGCCAGTGATCACAGTTCGGTGGGAATCAACGGGAACGATTGATTTCGGATGGAAATCGATCGTTCTGTCAGCGTTTGCGTAACGATTTCACAGCAGATTCGATCACAGTGATCAAATCTGCTGTATATCGGCGGGAAAATCGTTAGGCGTATGGGCCCCTTTACTTTGTCCCAAAAGTAATGTTATCTGTGTACAAATCACAATTCACACCCCTCAGTATAGCAGGGATGGGAGTTTCCATGTTAATGGATATGTTCTATCAAATGTATTCAGAAAATGTTTACAAGGAAACCTTTTTCTTTTCTGCTTATGGTCACACAGGATACTGGAATGTTAATCCACCCTAATCAACTGACAATCAACTGACTAATCAACTAATCAAATTAATTAATTAATCCTGGAAGCTGTGTGGCCGTGGGCATGTAACTGATAATTCTTCCAGAAAAGAGTCTGATAACCTTTTCAGTAACTAGCTACTGATTTTGTAGAAGTTGTTATGGTATGGCTAATCTAGTGGAGCAGAGGACAAATTATGGCTATAGTTCCAATTTAACAATGTTATACTCCTCCTAACCAATAGAATATTTTACAGTGATAGAGATGAAAATGCATTCATGTGGTGGCCATGACAAAAGAAAAATCTTACATTGAGTTTCTCCAGGGCACAGATGGTACTTTGTGCCCGCACAAGATGGTCAAGGAGCTCAGTAATCTTCTGGTTCAAGGAGTCTTTATCTTGCTCCACATTCTCACTCTGACTCTATTTAAGCAGGCAGTAATGAGGGAAGCATTGGAAGCAAGTAAGGAAACAAAAGAGATTACTAATATTTCATGAGCCTCAAAAGGAAGAAAGTATAACAGCAACACAAGCTGCAAGCCGTGCTCTAGTATTGTTGGTACTGCTGAAAATTAGGAATTAATGGTTTAATTCACACAACTGCAGTATTCCAGGCACTCATTTGTGCCATTGTAAAACATCTTAGAATAATGTGTGTATGTACTACATGAGACCTCTGGACCATAAACAGCGTACTGCATATACTAATGAAGGACCTCTGGACCTTTTCAAAGTGTTTGTACTATTGGAGAACCTCTGAATTGTTATAATGATGCATAGAAAACATTTTTTTTAATATTCACATGTGGAAGATGCAAAGAAAACGTTGTAGGTAGAAACAATAGACCATTCCTAGAGCTGAAGAAAGTGTGATAACGTGACTATATCTCCTATTCCAAGGACCTTCTGAAAGGGCACTCTTAATCAGGTGCTCTGAATCATGGTTGGGGTACATTTAAAGTGGATCTGAACTCTTGCACATGACAAAAGGAAAACATAGGAGTTTAACCTGGGTAATTCCCCCTCATTTATGTCTAATCACTAGTTGTAATTTGATCCCCCCCCCCCCCCATGTGTCACATGACTGCATATGGCAGATAAGCCCATTTGAAAGTGCAGGCTGTAAACAATATGTCTGCTTCCATGAATGAATCAGGAAGTATAAACTGTGCAGATTTATTTTAGGATTTGTATCAGCTGTAACAAATACATGTTTTTTGTTTAAAGGTTATTATGCTGTTGTATTTTTTAGAGCAGAGAGGTGTTCTGAGTTCAGGTCCACTTTAAAACATGTCTGAGGCAGTGTGGATTTATGCCTTTTCCACATTATAAAGGCAGATTGTTTGTAAATATGGGTTAATATAGTAGAGCAACATTTGTTTAACCGCTTGCCGACCGCCCACAGCCGATGGGTGGCGGCAAAGACTGGGCCTAAACGACCGCAATACTCCCATCGGCGGGGGCGGCGGCGGGCATGGTTATGCGGCGATCACGTCATTTGTGATGCGATCAGCCGCCGGCGACAGGCTCTGCCCCCCTCACGCTGTAACCCGCCGGCCGTTCGGAAGCGCCGGCGGGTTACTAGCTGCCCAATCGCCGCTGACACAGTGTATAATAGGCTTTGTAATGTATATAAAGCCTATTATACAGGCTGCCTCCTGCCCTGGTGGTCCCAGTGTCCGAGGGACCACCAGGGCAGGCTGCAGCCACCCTAGTCTGCACCCAAGCACACTGATCTCCCCCCCCCCTTCCCTCTGATCGCCCACAGCACCCCTCAGACTCCCCCTGCCCACCCCCCAGACCACTGTTTGCACCCAATCACCCCCCTAATCACCCCTCAATCACTCCCTGTCACTATCTGTCAGCGCTATTTTTTTTATGCCCTAAACACCCCCTGCTCCCTCCTGATCACCCCCACCACCCCTCAGATTCTCCCCAGGCCCCCCCCCTCAGATTCCTCCCCCCCCCCCCCCTGTGTACTGTATGCCTCTATCCCCCCTGTAATAACCCACTGATCACCTGTCAATCACCCATCAATCACCCCCTATCACTGTCACCCATCAATAAGCCCCTAACCTGCCCCTTGCGGGCAATCTGATCACCCACCCACACCATCAGATCGCCCGCAGATCCGACATCAGATCACCTCCCAAGTGCATTTTTTTCATCTGTTCTCTCCTCTAAACACCCACTAATTACCCATCAATCACCCATCAATTACCCCCTATCACCACCTGTCACTGTTACCCATCAGATTAGACCCTAATCTGCCCCTTGCGGGCACCCAATCACCCGCCCACACGCTCAGATTGCCCTCAGACCCCCCCTTATCAATTCGCCAGTGCATTATTTACGTCTGTTCTTCCCTGTAATAACCCACTGATCACCTGTCAATAACCTGTCAATCACCCATCAATCACCCCCTGTCACTGCCACCCATCAATCAGCCCCTAACCTGCCCCTTGCAGGCAATCTGATCACCCACCCACACCATCAGATCGCCCGCAGATCCGACGTCAGATCACCTCCCAAGTGCATTGTTTACATCTGTTCTCTCCTCTAAACACCCACTAATTACCCATCAATCACCCCCTGTCACTGCTACCCATCAGATCAGACCCCTATCTGCCCCTAGGGCACCCATTCACCCACCCACACCCTCAGAACGACCTCAGACCCCCCCAGACCTCCCCCCCCTGTGTACTGTATACATCTATTCTCCCCTGTAATCACCTGTCAATCACCTGTCAATCACCCGTCAATCACCACCTGTCACTGCCACTTATCAGATCAGACCCTAACCTGCCTCTTACGGGCACCTGATCACCCTCCCACACCATCAGATTGCCCCAGACCTACCCTCAGATCACCTCCAAAGTGCATTGTTTACATCTGTTCTGCCATCTAATCACCCACTGATCACCCATCAATCACCACCTGTCACTGCTACCCATCAGATTAGACCCCTATCTGTCCCTAGGGCACCCAATCACCCGCCCACACCCTCAGACCCCAGCCCTGATCACCTCGCCAGTGCATTGCTTGCATCTATTCCCCCCTCTAATCACACCTTGAGAGACCCATCAATCACCTCCTGTCACCACCTGTCACCCCCTAGCACACCTACCCATCAGATCAGGCCCTAATTTGCCCCGTGTGGGCTCCTGATCACTCGGCCAAACCCTCAGATCCCCCTCAAACCCCCTTCCGATCACCTCCCCAGTGCATTGATTGCATCTATTTTCCCCTCTAACCACCCCCTGAGACACCCATCAATCACCTCCTGTCACCCCCCTAGCACTCCTATCCATCAGATCAGGCCCAATACAACCTGTCATCTATGAGACCACCCTGCTTATGACCGGTTTCACAAAATTCGCCCTCTCATAGACCACCTGTCATCAAAATTTGCAGATGCTTATACCCCTGAACAGTCATTTTGAGACATTTGGTTTCCAGACTACTCATGGTTTTGGGCCCGTAAAAATGCCAGGGCAGTATAGGAACCCCACAAGTGACCCCATTTTAGAAAAAAGACACCCCAAGGTATTCTGTTAGGTGTATGACGAGTTCATAGAAGATTTTATTTTTTGTCAAAAGTTAGCGGAAATTGATTTTTATTGTTTTTTTCACAAAGTGTCATTTTTCACTAACTTGTGACAAAAAATAAAATCTTCTATAAACTCACCAAACACCTAACGGAATACCTTGGGGTGTCTTCTTTCTAAAATGGGGTCACTTGTGGGGTTCCTATATTGCCCTGGCATTTTAGGGGCCCTAAACCGTGAGGAGTAGTCTAGAAAACAAATGCCTCAAAACGATCTGTGAATAGGACGTTGGGCCCCTTAGCACACCTAGGTTGCAAAAAAGTGTCACACATGTGGTATCGCCGTACTCAGGAGAAGTAGTATAATGTGTTCTGGGGTGTATTTTTACATATACCCATGCTGGGTGGGAGAAATCTCTCTGTAAATGGACAATTGTGTGTAAAAAAAAAAATCTAAAAATTGTCATTTACAGAGATATTTCTCCCACCCAGCATGGGTATGTGTAAAAATACACCACAAAACACATTATACTACTTCTCCTGAGTACGGCAGTACCACATGTGTGGCACTTTTTTGCACCCTAAGTGCGTTAAGGGGCCCAAAGTCCAATGAGTACCTTTAGGATTTCACTGGTCATTTTGCGACATTTGGTTTCAAGACTACTCCTCACGATTTATAGACCCTAAAATGCCAGGGCAGTATAGGAACCCCACAAATGACCCCATTTTAGAAAGAAGACACCCCAAGGTATTCTGTTAGGAGTATGGTGAGTTCATAGAAGATTGTGTATGTGTAAAAATACACCCCAAAACACATTATACTACTTCTCCTGAGTACGGCAATACCACATGTGTGGCACTTTTTTGCAGCCTAACTGCGCTAAGGGGCCCAAAGTCCAATGAGCACCTTTAGGCTTTACAGGGGTGCTTACAATTAGGCACCCCCCAAAATGCCAGGACAGTAAACACACCCCACAGATAATCCCATTTTGGAAAGTAGACACTTCAAGGTATTCAGAGAGGAGCATAGTGAGTCCGTGGCAGATTTCATTTTTTTTTGTCGCAAGTTAGAAGAAATGGAAACTTTTTTTTTTTGTCACAAAGTGTCATTTTCCGCTAACTTGTGACAAAAAATAAAATCTTCTATGAACTCACCATGCCTCTCAGTGAATACTTTGGGATGTCTTCTTTCCAAAATGGGGTCATTTGGGGGGTATTTATACTATCCTGGAATTTTAGCACCTCATGAAACATGACAGGTGGTCAGAAAAGTCAGAGATGCTTCAAAATGGGAAAATTCACTTTTGGCACCATAGTTTGTAAACGCTATAATTTTTACCCAAACCAATAAATATACACTGAATGAATTTTATTTTTATCAAAGACATGTAGCACAATAAATTTGGACAAAAATGTATACAGAAATTTTACTTTATTTGAAAAATGTCAGCACAGAAAGTAAAAAAAAAATCATTTTTTTGACAAAATTCATGTCTTTTTTGATGAATATAATCAAAACTAAAACTCACAGCAGCAATCAAATAGAACCAAAAGAAAGCTGTATTAGTGACAAGAAAAGGAGGTAAAATTCATTTAGGTGGTAGCTTGTATGACCGAGCAATAAATCGTGAAAGCTGCAGTGGTCTAAATGGAGAAAAAGGCTCTGGTCCTTAAAGCGGACCCAAACCAAACATTTTTTTTAATTAAAAATATTTAGTTGCACCACTCTGACACATACAAAGATAAATAAACACTTCTTCAAACCTATGATCATTTCAGTGCATGCTTTTCACCCTTCTCTTTTCATAGCTAGGATTATACTGGGGGCAGCCATTAGCAATTCCTCCATTGCCAGACACCATCTACTCCACCAGTTTGCCGGAAAAATTCCGGCAATTTGAAAGGAAGGGAGGGGTTCCTCCAATAAATGTAAAATATTTTATATTTGTCATCATGCAGCTGAAAAAAGGCTGCTATTTATTATTATAATTTAGAAAATAGATTTTATTTCTGAAATCTTGTATTTTTAATTTGGGTCCGCTTTAAGGGGCGAAAAGACTGTGGTCCTCAAGTGGTTAAACTTGAAACATAAGAGCAAAACTAGGTACACACACCAGATGTGACAATGATGACGCTCACCCGAGTTGGCCATCAATGTTATTACATGTGCTGAGAACTGAGATGATGCATGGAGGGGGGATACAATTTGTACACATATGTAGCAATGCTAGATTAGGGTCAATACCATTGAATGTTAAATATTTATTTAGGTTGTCTGCTATCATAACATAGCAGACAACACTGGCCAAAGGATGCAGTGCTGCTCATGTTTTATTTTAGTAAGCAGCAACAAGTTAGTAATGTGCCTGTTATTGGAAAGTGGCAGTGGGGAGCTGAAGTTGATGGTGATGATGCTGATATGCATTTGCATTTAATATATTCATTATTATGGGGGAAAGATACTATTAAATGTTTACACCAGAAATGTTTAGACCGGATTTGTTTAAAAGAAAGTAAATGTATCTAGGCTTTTGATAGACAATTTTAGGCTTATAGCCTGACACTTTTTTGTTTTTAGAAAAGCGCACTAAATGCTGGATAAGATAACGACTGCATGATACTAGTCTGATCTAATTTTATTTATGCACCTCCAGCTCCTCTCTATGGTAGCTCAGACTCACAATTAATGGTGCAAGACAGCCACGTTACATGTCTTTACACATATTTACCAACATAATAGAGAGGAACAATTCTTGGAAAGATGTTGAACAATTGAATAGCTGTAATGAGTAATCTTCTACTGCAAACTATAAGAAATGATGGCGTGCCAAAGAGTGATATAAATATTATACCTAGTAACAAAATGAATTATAGTACCAATAAAAAATGCAATGTAGTCAAGTCCTGCAACTGAGTACTTACAGAAGACTGGAGATTAGCTTCTTGTTTCTGACTGGATATATGGGTGCCAGAAAACTTCTCTTTTCTCCTGAAGACAAAGAAAATCATTCTTGATGCATTGCAGTGTTGGTATGCACTGTAAACAGCTAAAGTTTTATATCAAATCTAGTAAACAAACCCATCTATTCCTCTGAAAGTTCAGGCTGTCACCAGTAGTTAATGTCGGAAGTATCATAGTTATCAAACTGCAGAACAGTTGTCCACAAGGAGCAACTATAACTCTACTGTGATAAGCCTTCTGAAGGCTTATCACAGGGAACAAGGTCATACGCCCACCAGCAGGACCTCCCTCAAACTCAGATCTGAGCCAAGTATAAAGCCCCTGACTGTTGAACTGTAAAAATGTAAACTCTAGCAACAACATAAGTGGTCTAACATGGAAACTGTAGGTGGGAGAGGTGCCCCTATAAATGTGAACAGCTGGGAAGCAGTATGAAGTAAACAATCTTACCTCGTAACAGGAAGGAGAATATGAATTATTCAATTTATTGGACACTAAAGGATGACGGGTTTCGCGGGCCGTACCCACTTCTACAGGCCACAAAATGTAACCTGGGCACCTCAGAGTATTAGTTGGAGATTTATTTGCGTGCCACAAAGCTATATGATGCTCCAGCTTTGCAGCCTTGACTAAGCTGCAACTTGCTCCAGGCCTACCTGAGGTTCAGGACAAGACAAGACGCAGAACATTTATATCACGCTTTTCTCCTGGCTCAGAGCTCACTAGGGCATGCTCTATAGGCAGTAGCAGTGTTAGGGAGTCTTGAGCACGGTGTCCTACCAAAATAGGTGCTGGCTTACTGAACAAGAAGAGCCTAGATTCGAACCCAGGTCTCCTGTGTCAAAGGGGTAACTGGTAACCGATGGGACCCGGTAACTTTTGAAAGTGACAATCTGTGGCAATGTGGCAAAAATTGTGAAAACAAACACTGTGTTCACTACTTGGATAACGGTGATCTCTGTGATTATCATTTAAAGTAAACTAAGCATCATGACCGTAAAATGTATAAAACAAACCTCCCCCTAATCACATTTCCCAGCCTTGGAGATATAGTTCATTAATATAACTACATCTCCCAGCATGCATCGCGTCCGCAAAGGCCGCACAATATCACTGTGGGCACTGCAATCTGTGTGTGGCAGCATGCCTGCATATGAAGTAAAGGCTAGGGAACTGCCCCTCAAATATGATGTAATGCTTGCTGCCTGCCCCAACAGCCCACAACATTTCTGAGCCTCCATTCATTTTATATATTTAGATGGTGGGTAGGTATCTTCCTTTTTCCCATTTGATGCTGTTTTTCTGTCGATAACCCGACAGCCACCTTTAGAAGTAGGTAAGGAGACAAAAATGAGACGGGAGCCCCCAATAGTGTATTATTGGTGATAAAAACGGTAAAGTAAATAATGAGAGATATACTCACAAACATGGGTTGCCGAGAATCAGGCAACCACTATAAGCACATATGGGGATATTGACCCTGTCCCCACTCAGGTTAAAAAGTCGCTCTCTGTAGTAGGAAAAAAAAAAGAGTGGGTGTCCACACCCATCCACCAGGTGGATAACAATATGTACCGTAATAAGAAAACAGAGGCGCCAGTAGAGTAAAAAAGGACCGTATTAAAATCGATAACTGTCCCTAGAAGAATCAATTCCTCCCAATTAATTTAATATAATTTCTATAGTATATTAAGAATACGCCTGCCTCCGTTTATGTATAGAGGACAGAGTATATGGGATTCTAGTTTTTAGTTAATAATCAATGGCATCTAATCTCTATGTTTATGAAATTTCTATTCTTTTACTTATTTTTATGTATTTTTACTGTAATTTATTATGCAGGCATTTGCGTGCATGCATAGAGGGATATATGTCCCCAATGATGTAAAAACCCTTCCATAAGTATGGCTGCTGCGGGAAGTGTGCCCTTCTGATGACACACTTCCGCCCAGTCTTTTCACCATCCCCTGATAGCCAGCGCAACACATCCGCATAGCAATGTGCCCCCTACATCAATGGCGGCGGCGGACAGTGTGCCCTTACGGTGACGCACTTCCGCCATGCCGCATAGACCAATGAGAACTGACACTCCCCGACCTTTGCACACCAACCACGCCCCTCCGCTCGAATTTCCCGCCAGCTCTGCACGGAGGTAACGAGTGCAGAGTATAACAGTGAGCAGCGCGGCGCCCACACGCTACAGAGGCGCCCTGCTCCGACTGCACACATCTGAGGTAAGTGACTCCTCATTATAAGACACCATACTAAGGTCCATTTATATTATTCTATTTATCTATTACATATTTCCTTGCACTCAACCACGGGACCCCTGTATAGGAGGGGTACAATAAATAGATAAACAAGTATAGCGTATAAGGAGGGGGACACCAGAGTAACCATATGGTATCAATTAAAGGGCAAACAGTTCTTCTCTATTAAATGGGAATGCTATATATGGAGATATGTGTTGTACTGTATGTTTATATATTTGTTTATATAATTTTATATTTCACATTTGTATAACATCTATCGACATTCAATTTGGATCTGCACATGATATACATGTTTATACTTGTATTTATGCCTATCATCGATTATTCTTAGTGACTCCCTGTAATGGAGATAATTGCGTTTTTCATTGTACATAATTGATGGATGTGTTTTTACTGTACTTGTTTTTATTTTAATTATTTTTAATTTTATTTTTACTATTATTATTCTTTATTATTATTATTTTTGTTTTTTTGTTTTTTACAGCTGCTCCTTGTCTTGTATTTTGCCTGAGGAATCGGGCTTGAGACCCGCGAAACGCGTTGCAATTGTTTTGTTTTTGGAGTACAGATTAAATGCTTTTCATACATTTGATCACAGTGGTTGTGTTTGAATAATTGGGGAGGTAAGTCCACCCTTGCCCCCCGTGTTTTATCGATTTTAATACGGTCCTTTTTTACTCTACTGGCGCCTCTGTTTTCTTATTACCTTTAGAAGTAGGCTCTTAGATGTCAATGGCAGCTTCACCTCATTAAAGCATTTGTCAGAATGAGAACATCCATAAGATATTTACAGTATCTAATGCTGAAGTGTACTTTTACAACCGTTGAAAGTAGGGAAGGGGGGGGGGGGGGGGATATGATAGGCTTATAGGTTTTTGTTGTTTACTTACCTATTTTGAGCTTTTTCATTATGCTGACTCTATAAAAAAGGATTACATTAGTGTAAATACTGGGGTACTAGGAGAAAGATAATACATAAACGTATGCTAACGTACTAACTTGCTAATCAGCATTCTGCTTAAAGAGGAACTCCAGTGAAAATAATGTAATAAAAAAAGTGCTTCATTTTTACAATAATTATGTATACATGATTTAGTCAGTGTTTGCTCATTGTAAAATCTTTCCTCTCCCAGATTCACATTCTGACTTGTATTACATGGTGACATTGTTACTGTGGGCAGATTATGGAGCTGTTTCTAGCTGGTCTGGCTTTAACAGACAGCTATTTCCTGTCTGAACATTGTTACATTGTGACAGTTTGCCCAGAGTACCGTACGGTACCAGAGCCTCTTGTGGGAGGGGTTTCAGCACAAAATCAGTCATACAGCGCCCCCTGATGGTCTGTTTGTGAAAATCATTATTTTTCTCATGTAAAAGTGGGTATCAGCTACTGATTGGGATAAAGTTCAATTCTTGGTCGGAGTTTCTCTTTAAAGTGATACTAAAGCGAAAAAAAGCTTATGATATAGTGAATTGTATGTGAAGTACGGATTTTTATTATATTGCATATAATTGTTACTCTGTATTTTAAAATATGAAACAGAGCAGAACTAATGGCTTTTTGAACTTCCCTGCACTAAAATCTTATCTGAAGCTGTTTTTCACTGTTTCTTTGATGTACAGTCCTGGCCAAAAGTTTTGAGACTGTCAAAAATATTAGTTTTCACAAGGTTTGCTGTTAAACTGCTTTTAGAACTGTGTTTCAGTTGTTTATGTGATGTACTGAAATATAATTATAAGCACTTCATATGTTTCAAAGGCTTTCATTGACAATTACATGAAATTTATGCAAAGAGTCAGTATTTGCTGTGTTGGCCCTTCTTTTTCAGGACCTCTGCAATTCGACTGGGCATGCTCTCAATCAACTTCTGGGCCAAATCCTGACTGATAGCAACACATTCTTTCATAATCACTTCTTTGAGTTTCTCAGAATTAGTTGGTTTTTGTTTGTCCACCTGCCTCTTGAGGAATGACCACAAGTTCTCAATGGGATTAAGATCTGGGGAGTTTCCAGGCTATGGACCCACAATTTCAACGTTTTGGTCCCCCGAGCCACTTAGTTATCATTTTCGCCTTATGACACGGAGCTCCATCGTGCTGGAAAATGCATTGTTCTTCACCAAACTGTTGTTGGATTGTTGGAAGAAGTTGCTGTTGGAAGGTGTTTTGGTACAATTCTTTATTCATGGCTCTGTTTTTTGGCAAAATTGTGAGTGAGCCCACTCCCTTGGATGAGAAGCAACCCCACACATGAATGGTCTCAGGATGCTTTACTGTTGGCATGACACAGGACTGACGGTAGCGCTCACCTTTTCTTCTCCTGACAAGCATTTTTCCAGATGCCCCAAACAATCGGAAAGGGGCTTCATCGGACAATATGACTTTGCCCCAGTCCTCAGCAGTCCAGTCACCATACTTTCTGCAGAAGATCAATCTGTCCCTGGTGTTTTTTTAGGAGAGAAGTGGCTTCTTTACTGCCCTTCTTGACACCAGGCCATCTTCCAAAAGTCTTCGCCTTACTGTGCGTGCAGATGCGCTCACACCTGCCTGCTGCCATTCCTGAGCAACCTCTGCACTGGTTGCACTCTGATCCCGCAGCTGAATCCTCTTTAGGAGATGATCCTGGCGCTTGCTGGACGTTCCCTGAAGCCTTCTTAACAAGAATTGAACCTCTTTCCTCGAAGTTCTTGATGGACCTATAAATTGTTGATTGAGGTCTAATCTTAGTAGCCACAATATCCTTGCCTGTGAAGCCATTTTTATGCAACGCAATGATGGCTGCATGCTTTTCTTTGCTGGTCACCATGGTTAACAATGGAAGATCAATGATGTCAAGCATCACCCTCCTTTTAACATGTCAAGTCTGCCATTCTAACCCAATCAGCCTGACCTAATTATCTCCAGCCTTGAGCTCTTCAACATTCTCACCTAAGTTAACAAGACGATTACTGAAATGATCTCAGAAGATCCTTTAATGACAGCAAAGAAATGCAGTGGAAAGGTTGTTTGGGGATTCAGTTAATTTTTTATGGCAAAGAAGGACTATGCAATTCAACTGAACACTCTTCATAACATTCTGAAGTATATGCAAATTGCTATTATAAAAACTTAAGCACCAACTTTTCTAATTTCCAATATTTTTAACAGTCTAAAAACTTTTGGCCAGGACTGTATAAGTGCTTCAGAAAACAGCACTGTAGCTGACCAAAGTTGGGTCGGAGAGCTCAGAGAAGATCTTTTACATAGATAACAAGTGAAGTTTTTTTTTTTTTTTTTTTTTTACTCTTCCTGTACTGGAAACAATATGAGAATCTTTTGCTACTAATCTATTTCTTAGCTTTACTACATACAATTCTTTAAATCATAAGTTGTTGGTTTTTTTTTTCATTGTCACTTTTAAAGGACCACATAACGAAACACTGTAACATTTAAAAAACACATATAAAATGTACTTTTCTTCTACAGTAAAATGCACTATCAATTACTGTTTTTATATGTTGCCATCACAGCGGGTAGTAAAAAGCTGACAGATCTTGGACTAGTGGGAGATTCTTAGTATTACCTTGAGGCTAGGGTCACACTTTTCTAAAATGAACATAATGCCTCCAATGCATAATAACAGTGCACTGGGAATAATGTGTGATTTTTCAGTGGTGGGGGAAAAAAAGTCGACAGTGTTTGCTTTTTATCATAGGTGCGATTCCCCTTTGCCGACAATCAGCTGCTCTTATCTGGCTGCCGGTGAAGAATGAAGATCCAGCCATGGAAAACGTCACCTTTTAATGCGGCCTCAAGAGTGACCCCAGCCTTACAAAAGCACTCCTGGGAAAGGATCCATACAAAGATGTCAGCCACCCTCCCTACTCGACTGCACAGCATGGGCCATATCCTATTACATTTTCTCCTGAGCTATTTCCAAGGAGATAATTTTTCATCTTATCTGAAAAATAATGTTTCAGCACTTAGCAATTGAAAAAGTAGGTAAAAAGGTAGCATCAAACTCATTTGGAGTAGTCTCTTGCTAGGTGAGAGCTTTAAAACTATTTTATTGTTAATGTGTGAAAATACAGTATCTCCTTGGAGAAAACTCAGGAGAAAAGGTAATGGCATATGGGCCTATGCTGGCATTTGGACTGAGTAACAGCAGTTCAGTAAATGGTTTTGTAAATAAATATTTGAGAAACCCCCATGAAGAGATGGGCTAATCCAAAAACAACAAGCAGCAGGAACAGTATCAGCAGGTAATCTAGCACACCGTGGGCTTAATTCACAATGCATTTTTCCATTTTAGGTGTACTTTAAAGTGAACTTGTCATGAATTATCTCCTTCAGAAGAATATCATTTACTCTCGTACTAATTCAAACACTTTACCAATTATTTATTTGTCTGGATTCAGAACAAGCATGTAGGTCAGGCATTTTTTGACTCTCATTCTGGGCTGTATTCAGTTCACAAAATCCTTTCCCTCTCCTGCAACGTCCCTTTGCCTTTGACATGTGCAGAGGGCTCACTACCACCTCAATGCTGGGGAAACGGGGGTAACTACTGCCATGCATGTGAAGGTAGGTCCTGGTAGGGACTTATAGTGGAATATGAAAGCCCTCTTTATTGATAAAGGAAGCCACCGATGTCTGTCTCCTCCCAGGTAAATAGGTAAACTATCCTATTTTGGGTGATGTGGCCCCTGCACCCAGACAAATGCCCATAATCCTTAGAGCTGCTTTAGTGTCCCAATCACACTCTCTGACACAAGCCCTTCACTGCCTCTTTTTTTTTAGTTCAACAGTGCCAGACCATATACTGTAGCCATCACCTAGAAACACAATATCCTAGAGGGAGGTCAATAGCTTTAATAGCAAAGCCCCTCTTGCAATCATCAGCAAAGAGAAGGTCACGCTCCCTGGCAAAAGTGACTACAGGTGGCCTAGGCTGCTGCGAGTATGCACTGGCACTGCCTTCAGAACCTGGTAGAGACCAGGGTGGAAGCCCTAGTATGGAAACTTTGTGGAACTTCAAGGGTCTTAATAAGTGTAATAGGGAGTGTAAAGGGTCCCTCTATAGCATTAGTTGATAGGGAGGAGTGCTTTATTGCAACAAGAAAACCGCAACACAGCAATACATTTTATACATGTAGTAATTATGTCTGCCATTGTAGTGCCATGTTAATATTGTTGAAAATATAACTCACCTTTCCTTTCAGCAATCCACCACTTACAACCTCTTCTTTTTTCTCTCTCTCCATCTGTTCAGTAGACTTTCCACCTTTTTCCTGTGTCGGTCGACGGCTTGGTCGTCTTGGCTGGTGGCCGACAGCTGATGAACCTACATTCTTGTCCTCTCGTTCTCCTCTCTGCTGGGCTGAGGATAGAGAGTCAGGACTTGTACTACTCATATTTCTTCTCCTCCTAAGCTCAGAGGTGTCTGTACCTACTCTTGCTTTTGTAGTGGGACCCATTTTTCCTTTACCCTTTATTCTCCCTTCCTGCTGTTCTACTGCAGGATCACATTGGCTTCTTTTTCCTTTAGAGCCTGAGCTATCTGTACTGGAATTCTTCCATTGGTCCTGATTGCCTGGATTCTGACGTTCTTTAACTCCTAAAGAGTTCAGGTTTGAAGGACTTAACACCTGGATGGTTATTTCATCTAAAAAACGAGAAAATCGTTGTTTGTCCTCAGTAACTCGTTTTTTATCTTTGCCCTGTCTTTTTCTTGTTTCCTTCTGTGACAGTGCTTCCATTGACTTAGCTCTGCGACTTCCATTATTAAACGCTTTTATATTATTTACTCCACTCTTATTGTCTGTAACCCCATCCTTTGTGTCTCCCAAATCACTCTTCTTTGTGGATCCAGCTCTGGTTCTTCCTGGAGAAAAACTATCTGTTTTATCTCTACCAGCTTTTTTCATTCTTGAAACATCTTGCCTAACCACAAAGTCCCTTTTATCTTCACTTCCCTTCCCTTTTCCCAAAGATAGATCAATACATGAACGTGAATGGGGTGCACGAGAGTTGTATCCAGGAAACTGCGAATGTACTCTAAAATTAGATTCGGATGACCATGGACTTGAAGAGGAAGAAGAGGACAATGACTCTCTATAGTACTGCTTTCTGGTTCCTTCCCATCTGGATACCTCTTTTTTCCTGCCCTTGGAAATCCTACCACTAGAATGTGGTAGTGGGGTGAAAAATTTTTCCATAACCTCCAGCTTCCCAGCTGCTACTTCAGAAGTACTTTTATCCTCCCAGGATGTTCTGCTTTCTGAAAGCTTGATTCTTCTTGCCTCTCGCTGAATGTTCATGTTTTTTTTAAAGTAACTGAGGCTTTAGCTAAAATCCTCTATGCTCTTTCTCTTCTTTGGCGTTCCAGTATGAGCAGAACACCAAACTCTGTTAATGCAAAAAAGCTTTCATAAAGTCACATGGGTGCTAAATGTAACCTGTCACACATCAAATAATATTGATTGTTTCAGTGCAATGGTCCTAGGGCACAGTTGCACTTACAAGCAATCCATTACATTACCCCCCAAACATGAAATGGACAACAAACTGTAAATATTTGATGTGACACTTAATCAATAAGTCACAGAGCGTGAATGAGTACGAGGCACAGTTGCATAATGTCTGAGATGATTACTATTGCTCAGTGGAAGTTTTTCTGGGGACAATCCATACTTACAGCAAAGTGAATGTTAGTGCTTATTTTATACTAAGCACTACTATTTAACACACTGTAGTCTGTATGTTGCATGTTACCTAATCTTGCCTAGTTGATAATCTTAAAGCACTCCTGAAATGAAAATTAATTATTAAATAAAAACAATTAGTTGTGTATGCGGTACTAAGAGAAAATAGGATTTTCGCGCAGTCCAATATTTTAGGTTACGTTCACAGTGGGACATTATTGTCCTGCATTATTAAAGTCTTATAACACACTTAGCCGCACCGCAATGTTATGGCTATGCGACGTCTACAGTGCCATGTTTGTCACGTTATGGTAACGCACTGCAGCAGTGTGCTACCTCTAAAACGCAGATACAGGGAAGCATACTTTTCATTGCCTATATGCTTCACTGGATCTGCTGTATGAGACCGTAACGCAGCATTAAGGTCCATTTTGAAAGCAAATAGAAGGAGATCCGCATACATGCGTTGTAATAAGGTAGTGGAGTGCCAGGATCCGACTGCCCTTCAGTATCCCCGGGCAGTAAGTCCAAACAGCAAAAAGGGATCAGAACCTCCAAGGATAGCTTGAACTTCAGCAGAAGCAAATAAAAACAGGTTAGCCGAGTGGTGTGTTCAGCACCCCTTCAGTCCACTTTTAGGTAACAGCTGTTAATCTGGATAGCCAAATGGTTAACTTCCTTTAAGCTTTCAGGAATACCTACCTATTCATCCTGTGTCTGTTTAGAGGCCTTGTCTAAACTGATATTTCAAGTCAGGTTAGTTCCACTGGGCTTTGCCACTCCAATGAAGGAACTCAGTAATATAAATTCTTCATCAAGTCATCTCCCTTGCTGAAAGGAGTACAGTACAGACTCAGAACAAGTTGTTTTTTCCAGATTTATCATACACTTCTACAATGCAAGAAATAATTAGCCTGTCACCACTACTGGTCAAGCGAGGGTCCTTGTTGAGAAAAACCAACACCAGGTTAATCAGCTTGCTCTGGAATTAAATGCAAATAATTTCTCCTAACATTCACATTTCATGTAAATTATATGCAGCTTGAAATTGACAGGAATAACTTTCTGTCAATTTTTATTGGTCCAAGTTCAAGCTACATATAATTTAGATGAAATTTGAATGTTAGGAGAAATTATTTGGTGCTTACTGATCATCCCTATTTTACGAATCCGAACTGTTGAAAACCTTTATTTATTAAGAGTAGGTTCACACTAGGTCCGGGAACGTATCCGTGGCTCCGTTTTTAAAACCTGATCAAAACCGAAGCCACAGATAGCAATGTTAAAAATAGCAGCTGTCATTACATACACAAAAAACAGATCAGTCTGCATTTGCGTGGACCCGTTTTTAAAACCTGAACGGAAGGTCCGGATCTGCTGCATTTTCCTGTACCGCATATCGACCCGGATACACGCAGGGGTAGTGGCAGGCAATAGGAAAACGGATCTCCCTCTACACAGGCAGTTTTGGACACAGAAACTGATCAGTTTTCTGTGTCCTAGCCTGGGGGAGAGGGGGCCGCCACGCTGGAGGGGAAAGCAGCCAGGACAGGGTTGCAGCAGTCAGCAGGATGCCCCCTCTCCCTCATCTGGGTCCCCCGTCCCCGCTACCCCTCCAGCTGCATGCTCAAAAGTAATTAAAATGTATGTATGCGGCGAGTTTACCTTCTTTACTTCCACCGCTCGCCGCGTCACTACCTGTAATGCCGCCCTCAGAAGTATGCAGGTAGCGGAGGAAGTAAAGAAGGTAAGCTCCCCGCATACATACATTTTAATTACTTTTGTGCATGTAGCTGGAGGGGTAGTGGTGACGAGGGATCCAGGTGAGGCGGGTGCATCCCCCTCCCCGCTGTCACCACCGTCCTGGCTGCTTCACCCCCCCCCCCCCCCCCAGGCATACATTTCCACGGTCTGGAAACGTATGCTGCAAACATATTAAAAAAACAAAGACTGAGGGGAAAAATTAATAAAAACCAAACTGGATCCGTTTCAAATGGATCCGATCTGTCACAGACCTAGTGTGGACCTAGGCTAAATGCAAAGGGAATATCAATGTGGATGCGTTGATGGGTACTGGGCAATAATGACCCAGATGGCCATTTCACAGTCCATTTCACACTCAGCCTTATTGGATGGACATTGCAGATGTATGTGCAAAAGCTTTTGAGCAGGTAATACCTACCTAGTCTAAAATTACACTGGAAGCAAAAATGGTGACGAGTATTACTATTGATCCTATAGCAGAGGACCAGTAATGCTGGGAATACACGTTTCGTTTTTGCCTTCGTTTTAGGCTTCGATTCGTTCGGTAAACGAATCGAGTGTTGAAAACGTATGTGAAAATAGTCATAATCTCATTATAGTTTCGATTAATAGACCCCAAAAACGAACGACTAGTGATCGAACATGTTTGATATTATCTCTCTTTATCCATCTAATCGAGCCATTGGTAGGCTTGATGGCTGTTCAGATCGATTATATATTCGTTTATGCCGTCCGTCCCTGTACTACGTTTCGTTTCTTTGCAGCCTTCGATCATTGGAAAAACTAAACCATCAGAATCGAAAAAAAAATTCGGGATCGAAAAGGACAAAAGGCACAATCGAAACGAAGGTTTAAACGAAGGCAAAAACGAAACGTGTATTCCCAGCATAAGTGTCAAATGGCTACAGACATTTTCTTCTCCTGTACATAAATGGGTGGATTAAGTGGACTCCTTGTTTTACTGTATAAGCTTACTTACCGTACATGAATAGAAAATGTTCAGCTAGGTTTGTTATGTTAATTTGGGGCAGAAGGGGAGACTAGACCAGGCAGTAGGATAATGGTTAATAGAGAATATGGTGAGTTACAGCTTTATTCTTTGTTTTACTGAAAAACAAATGTTGACGAGACAAAAAGCCTAAGGTGTCAAACTCAATCACATATAGGGACCAAATCTAAAACAGCCTAAGATGTTGGCTAGATGCTTTATTCAGATTTAATGTGGGAGTCTCGGGGAACACCCTAAAAGGCCAGGTGCAATACCTGGATGTGGCCACTGCACTGGTGTGCTCCTCTGGATGGGAAGGCAGAATGCTGTCATCTGTAGTAGCAGTGGGAAACGGAAAGCACCAACCTGGGATGCATACTTTATTTCATGAATGTGCTTACAGCAAACTGGAAGTTACATTTGTGTTGTAGGATGCCCAGGCAGGTGAGTGATGGGGTGGCCGCTCCAAACAGCTAGCATAAATGCTTGTTTGCACATTTCTGAACTATGGACAGTTAGGGCAAAGATGCCGTGCTTTTTTTTTTTTTTTTTATCACAATCGTTTTATTGTTTTCCATATAAAAGTAAACAAATCCTTACAAAACATGTATAACATAGGCATAGACAATAATGTGTGTAATACATAAGGTACAACAGTATCTGCAACAGCAGATATATAATGTAAAGAAATTAACATGGGAGTCGGTGGCGCGAAGCATCATTCACCAACTCCCTAAAGAAGTCAACAAATAGCTTAAACAGTGGTATTATGGAGGCCACCATACTGTCTGGGTGACCGAAAAGCTCTTGACTAAGAGTACCCTATTTCCGGTAGTATAGTCTGGGTGCTGTTAAATTGCCAACTCAATTTGGAGGGGGGTATACTCAGACTCTGATAGTCTCGTAGCTAAAAGCTGTAGGATTTGAAAGGTAAGTGGGACAGGTCCACTCAAAGGAAGGAAGAAAAGAGGGTGAGAGAAGGAAAAGGGAGAAGAACAGGAAAGAAAAGCCATTTGCCACTCTGTCACCCCCCTTGATATAGACATGGCAGATTAAACTTTGGCAAGAGAGGCTATGAGCCAATGTGAGTAATACGTGAAATATGGTCTCCATACTTTATCGAATTGTCGAAGTGAATCGTCCAGGATGGCTTTCATCTTCTCAAAACAGAGTGCGTGGCTAAGGTTGATTTTAAATGAGTTGAATGAAAGCGAAGGAGATTTCCAGGAACCCGCAATCACTCTTTTAGCTGCCAGGCATATATGTGTTAGTAGTTTATACTGGGATTTTGTAAGTTCGGGAGGTTTTATGCCCAGAAGGGCAACCTCTGGGAGTTTAGGTACTTGTGTTCGGGTGGTGGTGTATATTACCTGGTATATTCTTATCCAGAATCTACGCACTTTTGGACAGGACCACCACACATGTAAAAAGGTACCCCGCTGGCCACATTCTCTAAAGCATAATCCTTTATTCGTTGGGCAGAATTTCTCGATACGATCTGGAGTCAGATACCAACGTAAAAGCACTTTATATTGAGTCTCCACTAGAGAAGAGCTTATAGAAAGGCCAGGTGTATCCCTCCACACGTGCTGCAGGTCCTCCACATCAAAAACGTTATTGAGATCTTTTTCCCATCTTAAGATGTATTGTGGCTTAGGCAAATTTGAGGGTGAGATTGCGTTTTTGTATAATAGTGAGATAAGGCCTGGGGAGCCCGGGTTTGTGGCGCAGACATGTTCAAAGCACGTTCTAGTGAGAAGTGATTTGCAAGATCTAATGCATTTATTAATGAAATGAGAGATCTGTAGAAAGCGAAAAAGCTCAGCATTCGGTATATGTTTATGTTCTTTAAGAGAGGAGAATGACTTAAGGGTCAAATCGGTTACTAAACTGTAAATTGTTGTCAGACTATTTAATCGCCACCAGTTAAAGGTGTGCGCATTATGTAACCCAGGTAGAAAATCCGGATGACCCAAGAATGATAAAAGTGGTAGGTGTGGAGAAATTAGTTCATCTTTTGATTTAGTCTGGCCCCAAACACGCAAAGAATGCAATAATATTGGGTTTTTGATAGTTTTTTACTGAGGGGGCATGAGCCAGAGCAAATTACGAATTGATACAGGCGAACATATAGAGCTCTCTATTTCACACCATAATGGTACATGTTTTTCTTCATGCCATAGGGTTAATTGTGCAATGTGGGCAGATTTGTAATAAGATAATAAGTTTGGTACTCCCAGGCCTCCATCTGAACGTAACCTGTATAAGGTCTCTCGGGATACTCGGGGCCCAGGGCTTTTCCAAATGAAAGAAAGCAGAATTGTTTGCACTTTCTTGAGGAAAGGGCGGGGTATAGGAATTGGCAATACTCTAAACGCATACAAGAATTTCGGTAATATGGTCATTTTGATCGCTGTTATCCGACCCAGCCACGAAATTGCATAACGCTTCCAACATTCCAGAAGTTGTGTTACTCCTGCCAACAGCCCAGGATAGTTGGCCTCAAAGAGAGTATTATAGAAGTTAGTCAAAAAGATACCTAGGTATTTTAATTTGTGAGGCTCCAATTTAAATTCAAAAGAATTTTGCAGGTCTAGTACGACTTCCTGGGGTAAAGTGATATTTAGTGCTTTAGATTTAAGGCTATTTATTTTTAGTCCAGATATGTCTTCAAAGGTGAGGAGAATATCTGCTAGATTAGTTAGGGACTCACGTGGGTGCGTTAAAGTTAGGATAACATCATCAGCATACATGCATAATTTATTCTGCCTGCCTGCTAACTCAATTTCGTGAATATTTTCATGGTGGTTTATTAAGAGGGCCAATGGTTCCATAATGAAGGCAAATAACAACGGGGATAAAGGACAGCCTTGGCGGGTGCCCCTGCCTATTGGAAACGTAGCAGATTTAAATCCGGTATATTTCATAAAGGCGCTAGGGGAGCAGTAAAGAGCTCTGATCCTCTGATCTGATCCTCTGATTTGAGGAAATTGGGGCCGAAGCACCAGATGGATAGCAGTGCGAACAGGTACTCCCAGGATACCGTGTCAAAAGCTTTTTGGATGTCGAGAGACAGCAGCATCATGGGAGCATCCCTGGACTTCGCTGAAGATATCAAGTGTAGTAGCCTTCTTATGTTGTTGCTAGCTTGGCGGTGTGGCATAAAGCCCACCTGATCTCGCCCAATTATATTTCCGATGTCTCTACCGAGTCTAGTAGCTAATATTTTGGCCAAAATTTTGATGTCGTTTAATAATGAAATAGGTCTGTAATTTACCCATTGTGTGTGATCTGAGTCCGGTTTGGGAATCATGCTAATACTAGCTAGCAGAGATTCAGAGCCGGGTTTCTCAGCATGCAGTAGTTTATTAAAAGCCTTGGTCAGTGGAGCAGCAAGGATATCCGCATATTTTTTTATAGTATAGGACTGGGAAGCCATCTTGGCCTGGCGCTATGTTGATCTTAAAGGATTGAATAGCGTGTAGGACTTCCTCCGCAGTGATTGCAGAGTCAAGTGTTTGCTTAAATGTTTCATCAATAGTAGGCAGGGGTAGCTTATTTAGCGTATTAAAAAGTAATGTGGAATTAGTAGATGTAGATTGTTGGTATAACTTAGCTAGTCCCTTATGAAAGACTTCCACTATTTTCTGGGGGTTGCAAGTATGCGCACCATTACCTATATTTAGATTGATTCGCTTGTAGCAAGGATCAGGTCTTTTGAGGCGACGAGCAAACATAGAGGACGGCTTATTACAGTTAACTGCCAATCTGTATTTGCTCCATCTTAGGTGTCTTTCAGCTTTACTAGTGAGAAAAATATTCAGCGCTTCCTCTGCTTTGAACCTTGTATGTTTATTAGAAGGGGAAGGATTAATACTGAAATTCTCATCTGCTTCAATATAAGATTGCTCTAAAAGAGCTAATTCCTGTGTATATTTCTTTTTCCTGCTTGAAGCGAGAGCTATAAAGTGGCCACGGAGTACTGCTTTATGCGCTTCCCAGATGATATAGTCTGGAACTTCATCGTTACTCGGGTTTTGCGCGAAATAATCTTTTATGTGCGATTCTATTTAGGTTGCAATGGCTGGGTCAGATAACAGCGACTGATTAAGAGACCATCGGGATCCAGCAGGTTTAGTGAGTAATAAGGAGAGTGAGATAAAGACTGCTTTGTGGTCAGACCAGGGGATAGGTTTAAGTTCAGCCTTAGTGAGGTTAATAAGGAAATTGGTGTTTACAAAACAGTGATCTATGCGGGACTGCATATTATGCGGGTGAGAATAGAAAGTGTATCCTTTTTTGTTGGGGTGCATTTCTCTCCAGAAATCGGTTAATGAAATGGATTGTATTAAATCCCTAAAATGTTTAGCTTGGCGGGACTCCGAAGATGCTGGCCTGGAGTGGGATGGGCTATCCCTGTCGAGGCTAGGCCGCAGGACTAGATTGGAGTCTCCACATAGGAGCAATGTGCCCACTGTGTGAGTGTCTAGCATATCTACAAGATGTTGTAAAAAGGGCACTTGCTCTGTGTTAGGTGCATAGTATGTTGCAATTGTAATTTCTACATCCTGCACAGATCCCACTAAAATGAGAAACCTTCCTTCTGTATCTCTTATTTCCTTATTGCATACAAAATTTAACGATCTTCTGAAGGCAATAAGGACTCCCCTTTGTTTTGTGTTGGCGCTAGCCAAATAAAATTGAGGAAACGTGCTGTGAAGGTATTTAGGCATATAGTTTATTGGAAAGTGTGTTTCCTGCAAGCACACGATATCCGCGTGCATCGTTCGGAAGTAGGCGAACGCCTTAGAGCGCTTAACAGGGGAATTGAATCCCTGGACATTCAAGGATAATACGTTAATAGCCATGGACTTGTATTAGTGAGCATGATAAGCACCATTTCCCATGTTGGATAACTAGGGTGGAGGGAGGAGAACAGAGCGGCAAAGGGATAGTGGGAATGGATAGCAAAGAAAAGAAGGAGAAAGAATATAGATTAAAAGGGGAGATCCAAGAAACGGAGCTCCTCAGGTATATAGGTGGATGCTGGAAGGCATCCGATTGCTCCCGTGGGGTGTCATCCATAAGACACTCGTCGGGTGCGTGTGGGGTTGCATCAGCGGTCAGGAGAAGCTACTTATAAGATCAAATTGCAAATCTATCACTTAACCAGCAGTTGTAGAAGGTAAATCAAGATATAGCTATGCATAAAATTTTATGAACCATTGCTAATGCATTTCACCTTTTAGGGTCGAGGTATGCCTTTTTCCCCATTAAACAGGGGATATGTATTGCAGGCTTAATAGAACAGAAACGCAACCCCAGCCCCTCCAGGGCTACACCCGGTCGGAGGATGCCGCTGCAACCTGTCCGAAGCATAATACCTGCTCCGTGACTGCACGCAAAATATCATCACAGTCGTGCGAGCCCCCAAGGGGCGAGGAGTCCAGGCCCAACTAAGAGCGAGGATGGCTATTTACTCTAATTTTCATATACTATACTGTCTCATAAGTAGTTAGCATCACAGCCACTTCCGGGAACCAGGAGGACCCTATTTGCCTCCGTTTGTTGTAGGGCAGTGATGACTAACCTTGGCACTCCAGCTGTGACAAAACTACAAATACCATCAAGCCTCTGACTCCCCGATTTATGCTTAGAGCTTTCAGAGTATTGCAATGCCTCATGGGACTTGTAGTTCCACCACAGTTGGAGTGCCAAGGTTAGCCATCACTGTTGTAGGGTGTATGCGGAGAAACTGGTGCGCCCAGAGCGTGGCCCCAGTCCCCCCAGGCCAACGCGCAGTCAGAGAATGCTGCAGTGGCGGACCCAGATCCCATTATCAGATCCGGGACGGCTTGCCAAACATTGTCATAGTCGCATGCGCCCCTAGGGGACAGGCGCCGCCCAACCAAGCCACAGCCACTAATGCTCCTGTTTTATATGGCCCAGTAATTCCTTACACTGCACGAAGCATATTCTAGCGGTCTGAAACGCCCCCAACGTGGCCCCAGCCCCCCCCCCGGGCGACACATTGATGGAGAATGCTGCAGTGGCGGACCCGGGCCCCACTATGAGCCCCGGGACGGCATGCTTAACATTGTCACGGTCGTGTGCGCCCCCAGGGGGCGGGGGACACCCCCCTCCCGCCAAAAACAAGGGCGATCCAGTTTGATAAAACGCATCAATCAGTCAGAACATTCATATAGCAGCTGTATGCAGTATGTATGGGTTTAAAAACAAGAAGCTTCGGCCGTTCCTGCTACCATTGTATTAAAATCATAGAGGCGAATTCAAGAGGAGCAAGTTACATATGACATGACCCCAAACCCCCCCGGGACGCCGCACGGTCGGAGAATGCCGCAGTGGCGGACCCGGATAGCAACCTGAGATCCGGGTCGGCTTGCATAACATTGTCTCAGTTGTGCTCGTCCCCAGGGGGCGGGGGACACAGGCCCAGATCGCAAACCCAGGCAGAATAGCATTAGATACTTAAGCAGTAGCACCGCTGTTTAAATGCCTTAGGTCACGTGCTTCTGCAGGTAATATCAACTCCCAGTCAGCTAGCCTGATAATGTTAAGCGTGGGCACACTTGTCGGCAGCAATCATTGCTTATCTGCTATACTAGGCGAAGAAAACTAGTCAGCACGTGAACATTGATATCAATAATGTCATAATTGATCCCTGACACTCAAAGGGGGTAGCTGGATTGCGATATGCTGAAATGCGAACCCTTCAGTCCCTACATGCTTTCTACAGAAATTTGAAGGCGTCTGACCGCCAGCCCGAGAACGGCGACAAAGACCGCGGCCCGCCCGCCGGCCGCGCCCCCGAGAGGAACGCGCGCACCCAGCCCGCCAAAATAACGGCCAGGCTGAGCGCCCGCCCCCTACCCGCGGGCGCCCCCGGCAAACCGGGGGCCCGCCGCCTCCAACGCACATCTGCATATTTGAAATGAGAAACAGCCCATAGCGGCAATCAACGCTTCAGAGTATAAACAAATGGTGCTGCGCAGAAGCGCGTTCAACAGTAGCTAGCAAAAGTGACCAGTGGTTCATTCAAGCAGCTGGTAAAACATTCAAACTTATCATGTAAGAACATGCATATTAGGATATTTCCATACATTAATACTTCAATGAGGTTGACCGGTGGAATAAAACAGTTCCTATGGTGGAGAACAACTAGAAAATTAAAGTATAGTAACGAAGCCTTTGGAAACAGGAGTCCGAGGCGGGCCCGGAGTGCAGGTTATAATCGTGGCATATAAAGTTGGTTAAGCATGTTGGCCAGTTGCAATTATGTCCTGCATATAAGCCTTGAGTACGCCGTACGTCTGCCTAGGCAGTCGGAACTTGGTATATAGGAGAAAGTGTAACTAGTGGAACAAACAAAGAGAATGAATTAAGATCATATTTGCCTTCTCCTGGATCTTGGCAATGGACGTATATATAGCCAAAGGTCCAATGGACTACGCCTTAAGTAACATCAACAGCGAGGGCTGGCTAGAACGCCACACCAGCCTCGTAACTTAAAACTTATAAGATGATGCTAGGTGTTGGATCAAGTGTCCGGTCAGAAAGTCTTACGGTCTAAGGGGGCCTGGGTGGAGAGGAAAATAAAAGGCACATACTTAGCTTCCGAAGTCATGGCACTTTCTGAAAAACTTGTGAGGAAAGATCCTTTAGGGCTTGTGAGCGGGCTTTAGCTGACCTCCTCTCCTCAGGCGGGGGCGTTATTGCCCGGCCCGGCTGGGATGGCGATGCGGCCGGCTGGTTCTGCGAATCTTGTGTTTGCGCGGGTTGCGAAGGTAGAGCAAAGTAGAGCTCACGGAAACACTTCCTGGCATCATCTATGGTGCGGATGGCATATTGCTTTTCTTGCCATTTGAACTGGAGCTGGAAGGGGAAGCCCCATTTGTACCGAATTCCTTTGTCCTTAAGGACAGAGAGATATGGCCGCAGTTCTTTGCGTTTAAGGAGAGTAGAAGGAGCCAGGTCTGCGTAAAGCTGATATCGATGGCCCTGAAAAGAAAGATCTGATTTATTGTGCGCTGCTTGGAGGAGTTTTTCTTTAGTCGGGTAGTGATGAGTTTTCAGTATTATGTCACGCGGCTGGCCGTTGGTGAGAGGGCGAGAGAGAGAGCTCTGTGTATGCGATCCATCTCCAACTGGTCAATAGGCAGGTTCGGAAGGAGTTCTTGGAATAAAGCTGTGGTAAAGCCTGGTAAATCCTGGATCGACTCAGGAATCCCCCTGATCCTTATATTCTCCCTCCTGGACCTGTTTTCAAAGTCTTCTAATTTGTCGTCTACCTTATTTTGAAGAATGTCAAAATCAGTACGTAAGGAGGTGACGTCTTCCTCATGCCCCTCCAACACAATTGTCACATTATCAAGTCTGGCCTCATTCGCGATGTTCGCTGGCCTACCTGCCTGATTTCATGCAGCGGTTCGCAGCCTAGCTGCTTATTGGCACTCACAATTTCTTGCCGGATTATGTTCCCGAGTTCGTCGATGGTAATCTGCTCAGGTAGGGAAGGTGACCTCTCTACTGGTGCATCTGATTGCGGGAACATGTCTTGGCTGTTCTCGCTAAGGCGGTCTGTCTCCTGCTCAGTGACGGGCGCCATCTTGGGCGATTTGGGCGGATCGGCTGCAGATGTATTCTTCGCCCCGGTTCTGGCTCTGGTGCTCGATGCCATCCTCCGGCGGCCGCCCCGAGTGTTCCGCTTGCCGTTAGGGCGGTTATGCAGAATTTTTAGGTCGGTGGAGAAGTGATAGAGGCTGAATATCTCCCTGGACTCGCGCAGGACTGGGATCAGGCGGACATCTCAGTCAGCTGCGCCAAGATGCCGTGCTTTTAAACATGGTCTCACCACAGCGTGTAAGCACTTGACACTTGGTGTTACAACCACTGCAATTTGGCTGCATTTAAGTTGCACCCAAATTGCACAGGTGGGCGGCAGACGTGTTGCTGAACTAATCGGCAAGCACACAGTTCAGTCATGCGTCTGAAAGAGGCCTTAGCCATAGAACCTGAATAAACACGCAGATCAGATGTTTCTGACAAAATTGTCACGTTTAGCTGCATGCTTGTTTCAGGTGTGCGATTCAGACGCTACGGATGCATGAAAGATCAACAGGACAGCCAGGCAACTGGTAACGATTAAAAGGAAAGAAATAGGGCCAAATCACTCCCACTTCATGTTTCCTTTAAATCTTACCTGTCCCAGTTTCCACAGATATTGGGAAGGAAAGCAATGGTAAAAAAAATCTTCCATGCACAAGGTCCTAGATCCAGTTTGTCCTGTATCTGTCACGGAAGAGTACTGAGAAATGAGAACGCAATCGCAATCGGTTTATTGCACCAATTGCCAGTGACGCGCTAGAATCTAGATTGGTTGTGTAGGAGCATCTGCAGTCAATCTGGGCTAGCAGTACTTAGATGCAGGATGTCTTTTGATGTGTTAATTAGCTTGGGCCAGGCCTGTGTCCAGGAGAATGTGTATTTTTAATTACCTCCATTTGGTGAGCCTTTTCATACAGGGAGAGCAAGGAAGCTACTCCCAGCAGGAAGCCTATTCAAAACCTGCTTTCACCCAGACTATCCAGCACCGACCAAGGCCCATCTGAATGCATATGATGTATGGTTTCTTGTCGATTATATGGCAACTGTATATCGCACAGCTATGAAATTCATATAGTCTTATTCGGCAAAATCTGGCCATCGTACTGATATGAAATTCATCGCGATAGCCCGTTCGGTTATTGAGGTATGACCCTTCTCAAGAACTGGGTCCGCTGCACTAGCCATGTCTGATGTCATATTAATCTGTATTTTCTGACAAGTATGAATCTGTTATCCACCTAAATATGACTTGTATCGTTTCTGAGTTACAGCATTTTATAAGTTTAAACCTAAAATCTCTCAGAGGGAATGAACTGTCATTGGTGGGTAATTCAGAGGGGGCCGGCGTTGCCACACCCCCAAACCAGCTTCATCAAAAGTATCTGCAAGGGGCTCTTCCCTTATTCCTCCATTTTTCCACCTTACTGAAAGCTGCTACCACTTTGAGGAACAAGTGGTAGGCATTTTGTCTGAACTCTGAACTTTGCTGAAACTGAACAAAAGGAACTCTACCAGTTTTCCCAGAACGGACATATTTCCACAAACCCTAAGTATTTTCTCCTTTTTTACTTCATACTGGCTATTAATGTTTCAATAATTGTTGATTTTAATGATTGCCTGTATATATTAATTATTTATATTGCACGTGAATAAAGACTTTATCAAAGTCGTTCACTGTTCCGCTACCCTGCTACTCAGCCACACAAACTGAATCCAGACTTCTGAAGAGACGCTACTATAGTTGAGATCTAGACAGAATAGAGTGTTTAACCGTTTTATTTGCAGGATCAGTCAGTCATTCGGTAGGGTCCACTGGCCCATACCAGTGGTGGTGGCAGATACCCTGAAATTATGTGTAAAGTTGTATTTCTGTAATCCCACAGGCTCCCTTCTGGTTGGGCTGCTGCCCAAATTTCTGTCGGTTTCTGCGCAAAGATCCCGACCACAGCTTGCATGGTCTGTGTGCTGAAACCGATTGGAAGTCAATTTGCGGTCTGACCACTAGGGCTCCTGTGACAGTATCTAACCACACCAGTGTCCTCAGTCAGGACTATCTCTATTGAAATCAAGTATGTGATGCTGAATGCGTTGCTGAGTGTCTGATTCTGTTGCCCTGTAACACCACCGCGTTTCAGCGCTTGACACGTGCGGTGTTACTACCGTTGCAATTTGGCTGCACCTCAATTTCACTGTTTCAGTCAGTAAACTGATATTTCTGAGATGGGAAGGATCAAAACCTAAGCAACCCAGAAGAATGACTATAAAAATGCAAACTATATTTTGGGATATAATCGCACAAGCTCCTCCAAATTTCCCCCTTAACCACTTAAGGACCGTAGGCTTACACCCCCCTAGTGCCCAGGCTATTTTTTGCAAATTGAGCCCCTGCAGCTTTAAGGCCTCCAACTCCACACCCAAGTGATCCCCCCCCCCCTTTTCTGCCCACCAACAGAGCTTTCTGTTAGTGGGCTGCGATTACTCCCCCAATGTTTGTTTATTTTTTTAAAAATATTTTTTCAATAAATTTCTCTTTTTTTAACCTTCCCTTCCTCCCCCCTGCCAGCCAATCAGCGTGATCGGCTGTCATAGGCTTCACTTATCTGCCGCCCAGGGGCACAGCCGTGTCACACGCTGCACTATGTAAATAGACGGCAGTTTCGCAGTCTAACAGTCTCCTAGCGGGTGATCGCCGTTGGGAGACTGATAAGCGGGGATGAGCACGCATCGGCGAGTGCAATCCCCAGCAAAACACGCCCCCAAGATTGACGCCGATCGGCGTTAGGTGGTCCTGGGGCTGCCACCATAGTCATGCCCTTAGGCATGACTGGGTTGGCTACTAGTTAAGTATACTCCGCTTTGGGAAAACCTTGGTATGCCACATTTACACAATCTCCAATCTGCCCTGCTCTGGATCTCTAGAGATATTTTTTTTTATATCAAATCATTGAAGTAGGCACAACTAAGTAATTTGTCCGACTAACGACTTTGCCCTCCCGCAGTCCATGTACTTTGCGCATTGATGGCATGCCTCAATTGGATATATGCAGTTTCCAACTCTTCTCTCTGATTTAGCAGACTCGGATATATTAAACATTCTTACAGGCCCCACCGCTAAGAAGCTTATTTTGGTCCTATGTGTCCCTAATGTTACCAGGTGCAACCTCATCTCCCTGACCGTCTTATAGCGCTCTATATACTCCATAGATCTTAACCCCCATTGTTTTGGCAAAGTACCGAGTCACACAGCACAGGGCACCTTCTTTCATTTAATGTGGGCCTTCCCGCAAGTAAATAGGTACTGGGCTCAAATCTTAACATTTCTGTTCAATCACATGGGTTTCTCTGTACCAGAAGACCCAAAGGTTTGCCTACTACACATACTCTCAGGACATATTAGCAGGAAATACAAGAAACTGTTTCTACTTACTGTCCTTAACATAGCACACAAACTTTTAACAAAGCAATGGGTACAACCAGGGGTCCCTTCGTGTACCGACTGGATAAATTCAATCAATCACATTTTATCCTACCACGCACGAAGCCATATATATCGGAATAGAGGTGCACAATCTACCAGAAAATTTGGGCAGATTGGACACGCTCGTCACTTACCTAGGTATATTTTATGAGATAATTTGGGGGAGGTTTTAGTAGATCTCTGATGGAAAGTATGCAGTCTGTCATGCGGTCTGTTTGATTCTGGAAAGACTGAGGGCCTATTTTCACTACACGCGGATTCGGGATGCAGAAAACAGACTCCAATGAATGCCTGTGGGAAATCTGCATCAGAAAAATCGCGTTTTTAGTGGAAACAGGCCCATAGGCTTTCATTGGAGTCAGTTTTTCTGCAGAATCCACGTGTAGTGGAAATAGGCCCTAATTAGCCAGTTGGGGGTATTGCAGTTGATATGTATGTTTAAAAGATATTCCTTTGTCTGTTTTTACTTCAATGCACTGAAATGTCTAGTTTAAGGTTTATTGTGCATGCCTTGGATGAGATATCTCATACATGTGTGTATGTGCCGCCATCACTTGAAAACACCTTGACTGATTTCAGCGAAACTTGGTATACGGATCCCTTAATACCTGGGAAGATACGTACGCAGGCATAAAACCCCCAGAACATATGTATACACAGCCGGTGAGATGGGTGCAGGGCGAGCTGAATGAAGGCTCACCCTGCTGCCGCTCAAATTTCCAGCAGCGTAAAATAGGAGGGAGAAGTAATTTGGGGTCTAGCGATTGCCAGAACCCTAAATGACTCGTGCACTATAGTATGAAGCAAACCGATGCCAAAAGAATTAAAAAAAAACTAAAATGCTTAAAATTAATATATGGAGGAGGCAGTGGTGGACTTACCCCATTCAAGCAGACACAGGGAACTGTTGGTTTTGACAGTCAAGCAAAATTTTTATTTACACACTCCAAAGTTTTGTGCAGCACATTTCACAGGTATGACCTGCCCCATCAGGCAACAAGGTAGGAGCATACGCAGGTTAGAAATACACCCAGCGCCTCTGCTATAGTGCACTAAAGCATTAGCGGCACTCAAGTCAGGCACTAAAAACACCTGCTTCGCCATGCCCTCCCCACTCACAACTGGGCGGAACCACACACAATCAGATTTTACCCACTGACATCAATGGGAAAATTTAGATGGCGGCCATTCTCACAGTGATAAAGCCAGAGCCCCCAAACTTGGCACTGTTGGTCACTTGGTGAACACGGTTAAAAATTCAGTAAAAGTGGGCGGCACATAAAGCAGCCAATCAAATTTCAGCCATTCATTTTAAATGGGAAAATATGAACTGTAGCCATTCTTAGACTGTTCATCACAGGGTTCTCTAACTTGGCACAATTGATCACTAGGATTATTATTCAGGAAAATGGGTGGAGCCTACGACAGCCACTCAAAACTCACCTATTGATTTTAAAGCCAATATTTAAATGGTTGCCATTCTTACACTGTTAATGGCCGAGGCCTCAGACCTGCTAGAGTCGGTCATTGGGTGACAGATTCAAATTATGAAAAGGGGCAGAGCCACAAACAGCCAATCAGATTTCTTTGATTTCAATGGGAAAATGTAAACTGCTTCCATTCTCACATTGATGCCAAGGACTCCAAAGCTCACAAACTTTGTCATTGAGCGATTGTGTCAAGGTTAGAAAAAGTTGCCGGACTGAACAACAAATACAGCGGGTCTTCGGCTAGTTGTCTAAGCACAGAAGAGAACCTGCACCATCTGAAAAAAAGAATAATCTGGAACCATTGCATACACACCCAAGAAGTTGTAGAACCTGCAATGATTTTATCTGTTTAGCAGATCTAATGTTGGGAATACTCCATGAGTTTTTTTGGCAGATAGATGGTTTCATAGATAATTTCCAAAATGTCTAATCTAATTTTCGACCATTTTTGAGATCGATTTCTTATAGAAGTGAATGGAATTCGATCAGAAAAACAATCATAAAATAGATCGCAAAAACGATTGGACAATAAATCTGCTGAAAAATCTCATCGTGTATTTCTAGCATCACAAGAATTGGATGCATTTAAGGGATAGATATTGCACATAGATGCCTTCATATCACACACAGAGACCTCTGCAGACTCTACCCTCCAACTGACATTCCCTCTCATTAAAAAAAAAAAAAAAAAACCTCAAAACCTACACAGAAGAACTTTCAAACACCACATTTATTAAAGATTTATGAACAGTGGTTGTCAGTATTTGTCTTTATCAGGATGCACTGTAACTGCACTGACTATATAGTACATCATTCAATTTTAACTGCCATTTGTGGTTACCATTTTGGTAAAGGACCACTAACAAAACAAATCCTTGAACAATGTAAAATGCATCTATACACATTCATATGATGTACAATTAGAGTACTGTAACGGACCTTTTTCCTATGTAGCGGTCACTTACAGTAGGTATTAATCTGTCAGCCCTGAACCTCTTAGACAAGGAGCACACTTGAGTTTGCAATAAATGGCCATGGTTTGCCATGGATGGTTCTTTGCAATTTTATGCACAATCCCGCCGACAGCCAGCTGGCTGTCGGAAATCGGAATAGCACACTGTGTGGGGGGGGAAAAAAAAAAAAAAAAAGCTACAAAGCCAGTATTTCCCCCCCACCCCCATGCGGAAAAACACTCATTGAAACACTTGTCCATAGGAAAGCATTCCTTGTGCATACGATTCCCCAAGTGTAACACCTGCTTTACCGACAGGAAATTCTGAGAATCCCTCCATGAGAAGATTGACTAGTCCAAAACCTTTCAAAACCCCTCCCTAGATGGCAGTGGCACAGTCCAACTGCCAGGATAGTTATAGCAGGCAGGCTGGACAGCATCTTGTTAGGGTTTGTTTTAAAGGATTGCTTTTGAAAAGAATGCCTTAAGCATTCCCCATTAAGAGATTGACTTGTACAAAACCTGTTGGTGAGAAATGTAGAGCCGTCAGATAAATATCACCGACTGTGAGGCTAGGTTCACTGTGGTCCGTTGTATAACGCATATGTTATAATGCATTATGAGTGTAAACTGCAGTGGACGCTGGACATACTTTAATACCAAGCCAGCATGCAGAGAGTTATTGTAATCTGTTACAATGCAGTACTGTGAACTGGCCCATACAATTGTATGGGCAATGAGTTAACACACCAAATTATTCTGCAACGCAACTGAGCACTGTGAACAGTGCCTGACCGTGATATAAAGCAAGATCCCCTTATAGTAAACTTCAAGAGACCTGGCCAAGTAGTTTACTATATTGTAATATACAAATAATATACATTGTACTAGTAAACTAAGCCCATTTGAAACCGGGCTCTAGGTCTGTCATTACCACGCGCCGCGTGCACCCATCAGCCGCGAGCAACTGCCGACTGCGCACGCACACCCGCTGGTCGCACTCTCTCTCTCGCCCACCTGCCCTGTCCTAACGGCTGTCAGTGCTTGACATGCGCAATAGCGCAAAAGAACTGACACACGGACAGGACACAGGGAAATGTGTGTTATTAGGTAGGATATTCATTCAGGCGCATGGTCAGGATCTGGGGACTGAGTTTACTATGGTGAGATTCTACTGTAGTGCATTTTACTCTAGAACAAAATATACATCTATTTATGTATACACATCTATTTTCCATTTTTCTGCAATAGTAGTTCTTTACATTTAAGCTTACAGTTTAAAAAAATTGGGTAAGACTATATAGAGTAAAAAGCACTTTAAAATTACGGGAAGTAATATTGGATAGCACTTGTAAGCTAAGAGAACCAATGTTAAAAGATTTATCTCTACAGCAGCATGGCTTCCCAGACTACTCGGTGTATTAAAAAAGAAAAATAAATGCTCCAGTCACCACCACTACTAGAAAATGGGTTTACTGCTAGTTAAAAGTAAATCTACTCCCTATATACAAGGCACACAATCACCAAGCTGCACTCTTTCAGAGCGAGTATTGCATTCCCTGTAAAAAAAAAACCAGGCATGCAACAGAACTGGAAAACCACACTGCACAGGTCGCGTCACAGGCATTGAAGCATACAGTTAATGAAACGTATGCTTCACTGTCACTGTTAACAGGTGTTTTGCTGTAACACACCGCATGCAGTGCGTTGGGATGCCACATTGCAGCCAGATATTGCAGTGCAAAGGTCCCTGTTACAGTGCGTCCGTAAGTCGCACTGTAACACTCCACTGCAAACAAATCCTTAAACTGTCCAGCTGAAGAGTGAAGAGTACAGGTTTGGATTGTGCTTGCATGCATAATTGTCTACCCTAAAATAAATGCTGATCGATAAACTTTAAATTGTACTACATGAGTTACAGATCTAGGAAATCCTTAAAGAGCCCGAGGTGGGCTCATAAATTGCGTGGCCAGGGAGACAGAGCCGTCCAGCTCTGGAATCCCTGAAGGAACACCCCCGGCGGGCGTTTTGAACAGGGAATCCCTCTCCCGTGTTTTTCTCTGAGATGGCTCTCGGGGAGCTATAGCACGGCTGGGGGGGGGGGCAGAGAGTGGCGGTGGGACACACACAGAGGCATGTCAAGAGGCAGAGAACATGCCTAGGTGTCCCATCTGCCCCCCCCCCCCCCCCAAGAACCACCTCGGATTCTCTTTAAAGTAAACCAGAGCTGTGGGAAAAAAAGCAGCATAAACCCATGCAGTCCTCCCACGATCAGCCCCGGTAACTGGCTCAGTCAGGTCCAGTTTGGGTCTACTGCGCATACGCAGGAGGTTCGCGCATGCACTGAAAACCTTGACTGAGCCCGTTACCGGGGCTGCTGAACAGACCACGGGAGGACGTTTTGGGACGCTTTTGGGTTTTTATGCTGTTGGAGAAAGGCGCGGGTGAGTAAATTCTTTTTCCACAGCTCTGGCACACTTTAATATAAAGTGAAAGAAGGAAAGTTTTAAAGGGAAGATCCGCGCATTATATAAAAAAAAACTAACGGCACTTACCTGGGGCTTCTTCCAGCTCCTGGTAGTTGATCTGTGCCCTCGCCGCAGCTCCTCTCCCTCCCGGCATCCAGCGGTGAAGAAGCCGACCTCGTCAGACATCATGTGCGCTCCACGGCGCGGGTCACGTGGTGTACGTGACGTCATCGGGTCTCTACTGCTCAGGCGCAGTAGTTCTGCGCCTGCGCAGTAGAGACCCGATGACATCTCTACACCATGTAACCCCCCTGCTGTGGAGCGCACAAAAGCCACCTGGAAGCCGACCTGCGAGGTCGGCTTCTTCACTGCTGGTTGCCAGGAGGGAGAGGAGCTGCGGCGAGGGCACCGATCAACTACCAGGAGCTGGAAGAAGCCCCAGGTAAGTGCAGTTTGTTTTTTTGTAATCTGTGTGAACCTTCCCTTTAAACCTTTAAATAAACATGGCCCCAGCACAAGAATCTCTACATTATTGGGAACTTCACTGAATATAACATAATAAATACTGCTCTGGAGAAGAGACCATGTGACAACATAGCTTAGGTTAATCCTCACTGGGAGGGCAGAGTTACATATCAATACAGTCTTGGCCAAAATTGTTGGCATCACAGAAATGTTTCCAGAAAATATAGTATTTCTCACAGAAAAGTATTGCAGTAACATGTTTTGCAGTACACGTTTATTCCCTTTGTGTGTATTCATAACACAAGTGGAATGCTCGGCCACGGACACACACACACACACACACACACACACACACACACACACACACACCTGTGCTCATGATGACCTTGAGCCACTAGGAAAGTATATTAAAATAAAGCCCTCTTACTGAAAAGCAACGCTGAATATAAATGCCTTCTGTTCTAAGAAGGCAAAATTATACAAGGCAAAATTATATCTATGGCGTAATTCTTGCTGGTTTCCTTCTTGGCATACATACTCGTGATTGCCATTTAATGCAAGAGTCATGTAATACGTTACTTGCCTTTAGGACTAACCAGTGCCAGAAGGTGAATAGTAAGCTGGGTTCACGAATCAAGTGTTTTGTGTTGTACCTCCCCCCCCCCCCCAAATATCTTCCAAAACCTAGACGTATAGGACATTCCTTTTTGCAATGATAGTTGCTGCACATGTTGCTTATACATCGCAAGATATACAACACACACCCTAGGCATGAAGACAGTGCAACATCTGCCTGACAAGTAAAATCAGGTACTTGCACCACTCCACAGTGACAGCTTATTTAATTACAACTTGTAATTTTAACATGAACATGGGCTTTACATACATATGTAGCCATCTTTCATATCTTATCAACATAATACATTTTCTACACACATTCTATCCTACAAGTGCGTTTTTTTCTCTCATGGTTTCAGTTCTGGATTAGATTGCTGCATTTGTTACAAACATGTATTCAACAAACAGTCCCAAGTTGCCAGGGGAAATTAAACAAAAGAAACTATCAACGGATAAAAAGCCTTATAGGCAAAAAATTTAAACGCAACCTCACAACCTTTATTTAGAACTTTAAAATTGGGTTATTCAGGACAAAATAAAGTAAGGCATAAACATGCCAGTGGATTAATATGATAGATATCCAAAAAGATAATATACTGTGGTTGGCACAACCATGAAACAAGCAATTCAGTCTCAAGTCTATCCAAATATATTTGGTCAGACTTGAGTCAGAGCACCTGATCTGCATGCTTGTTCAGGGTTTGTAGCTAAATGTATTAGAGACACAGGATCAGGGGGTCAGCCTGGCAACTAGCATTGTTTAAAAAGAAAAATAAATATAGCAGCCTCCGTATCGCCCTCACCTTGGGTTTCCTTTAATTGCTAATCGACAGTCTAAACTAACTGTATCCTCCTCTCCTGTAGCTTCCTGCTCATAACAAGCAAACCCCCAAACCCAACATGTTTTGCCCAATAAACAGGCTTCACCAGGGGTGGCGTGCAGGTAATGTTATGTACCAAATTCACAACATTTGGATTCACACAATTCCAGATGAAAAACTGATCTGTTCTACATTTAAAATGGATCAGTTTCTTACAATGGCATAATCTGGTTCCGTCCATTCCGTTTTCATGTTGCCAACCATTCGGTACATTTGGCCGTCACATTTGCTCTGCAAGCTGGAAATACTGGTATACCCATGCCAGAGCCCCATCAGAAGCACCAGGCTCTAATTGATTTGTAAAGTACCAAACGAGAAACCTCCATAAGAACTAGGCAAGCAGCCTAGTGAGAACCAACACCATCCATTCTCATAGGCTAGCATTCATTCCATCGAATTTCATCACAACCCCCTTTGTCCGGCTGATCCGGAAATATCATGCTGGATCCACACGCGCATTCTGCTTGTTGGAACAGAACTAAGTGTGTCCTTCCAAACTGACTGATTTAAATGGATCAGTTTTCTTTATTTCCGATAAAAACAGGAATGTTTTATGTGCAGTGTGGAAGGAGACCAAACCCTGTCAAAGCTAGACTTGCTCTGACATAGGCTGCTGTCACATTGTGTTGGTAAATTTCATACATACCACCACCTGACAAAGCCTGTTTATCAGGCTAAACTTACTGGGCTTTGTTATGAGCACTTAGATGGTTTGGAAGTTTTGGCATGTTAGTGGGAAGCTGGAGGAGAGGAGGATGCAGAGTTAATGCACTATAACTTAGCTATTAAGTCTTGCAGCTAAGGTTAATTACCTTCTCCCAGGCTAGTCAGTTAGTACACTGTATTATCCTTGGGGACAGCCACCACATAAACCCACCGGTATGTTTAAACCTTACGTTATGTTGTCCCGGAAAGCCCTATTTTAAAGCTCTAAAAAAAAAAGTTTCCGTACATTTTAAAGAGAACCTGAGGTGGCATATAGTAATCCTAACAGGACCCAGAGGCATATCTTGTGCACAATGACATGCCTCTGGGTCATTGCATTGCCGCTGCCAGCCCCCCCTGCGCCGCTCTGTCCCCTCTTAAAAGATCGCCAGGCTAGCGACAATCTGCTGGTCACTAGCCTGTTTTATTTATGTGAGGCTGTCAATCAACCTCCTCTTTACCGCCGCCACCTCTATGACAGGCTCCCCTGGCCGCTCTCCACCTCTGTTAGCTGCCTCCAATAGGAAGCCAAACCGCGACCCAGGAGTACTTGGCTTCCTATTGGGAGACGGAGGGCGGTGGGGGGAGCCTGGAGCACACAACATGCCTCTAGGTCCTATTAGGATTACTATATGCCACCTCGGGTTCTCTTTAATTCATGCCTATAGGACTATCTTTCGAGAATAGTTTATTGTTATATACATATTTCCCATGAAATCATCACTGCTTCATTTTGTTTTACTGTATAATTTTTGCATTGTGTAGAAACAGCACTGACTATGAAGACTGCATATTTATACACTGCCATGAAATGCAGATACTTGTAATTTCATTATAAAATAGTTACGGTATGTAAACAGACAACACCAAACCATTATCGGTCTCTAACATAAACAGGTAAGAGAAAATAGTGATACACCTTTCCCGCAGTTACTTATTAGAGGTCCCTCTTGTATTGAGATACAGGATCCCAGAATGGTTTATTCAGACAGTTCAAACCGGGATGTTAATAAAAGAGGTTACTTGCCATTAAATATTAAAATGACAATTGCTATAAGTGATGTACATCAATCTCTTTTCACAAGTTTGAAGACCCATCTACACCATGAGCATTATAACCCACCGCACCATTTTAACACACTGCCCACGTTATAATGAAAGTGATGAGTATACCATTGTGCACATATGATATGTGGCAAAATGTACACCGTACAGCCAGGTGTGCAACTAGAAATCACCCCTCGCTTTCTGCACAGGTTAACTGAGAACCAATGTTAATCAATTGGCTAGTGCACACTTGAATGTTTTTTTTCCCCATGCAGATAAAATCAGACAGCAGTGAAGCACTGCATGCATTGTCTCTATAAATTACATTAGCTTCTGTGATAAAATCTGCATGTTTTCACACATACAGTCACACGTGCTATGCAGAAAACACAGAGAAAAGCACACAGAAAATCAACAAACAAGCATGCTCCCAGCCACTGCTCATTACAGTCACTCTGTACATGTCTTATGGAGCTGAACTGGCTCTGCAGACTCCAGAGTCTGCAGAGCCAGTTCAGCTCCATAAGAGATGCATCCAGCATCACTACATTACACAGCTCTTGGGGAGGGGGTGGAAAGGATGGGGGCTGGGCGTTGTACACAAGAGCCTGCTGCACACTGAATAGGGACTGCCTATAAATCTCTGGCTACAAAACTTTGTAGGATTCCTTATCAGTGGCTGAGCAGCTGCAGTCATTAGAACAATTGTGCAGAGGACAGATAGCTTTTTCTCTCTGCACCTTTAGTTGTCAGTCTTTAAGGAGAGGGAAAAGAAACTTCTCCCGCTGCGTCCTTTGCAGGGTCTATTGTTACGCCACCGAGTACAGCCGTGGTGTGTTCTGCAATGTGCATAGGGAGAATGGGTTGTAAGTTAGGATTTAATATTATTATTTTTTTAAATACTCATTACAATACCACCCTTATGCCCAAACCCAGAAGCTCTGTATTTTCCAATGGTTTCTTCTGTACTAAACTAGATTTCCACTTCACTGTTACAAATAAGGTCAGGCAACAAAATGATCTTAATATAATATAAAGATGCATTCTATATAAAATCTTTAAAAACATTGAGGAGAGGAAACAAGTGAATTACTACATAAAACATATACAGCCACATTTAAAAATATACAAAACAAAGGAAAGAAAATAGTCCTGTGTACAACAGCAAATTCATTGGAATCCATTCATGGTTCTGTCACTCTACTGTTAGGTCAAACTTTTCTGCTTCATCGAATTCTGCATTCATGGCAGCTGCCCATTCATCCAGGTCAGATTTCTGGAACAGAAACAATAAGTCACTTATTGTATCATTTATTGATCAGGGAGGAATCTATTGACATTTTTCCCCTCTGTATTGACGTTTTAATCACTACCAAGCCAATTAACCCCTTGTGTCACCTATGCCTTAGAATCTATTGATACCTGAAATGACTGCCACCCGTAGCCATCAGTTGCAACACTGCACAGATGCATCGCTATGCTGTTGCCTAGTGATGCATCTGTACAGCACTGAGGTCCCCAAAATGTACGTGCTATTGATCGCATCCAATCGCTACAGATGCTGGAGAGAATGGTCCGCTACATACACAACTAGTATCAAAATATGGCATGTATGGTATCAAGCCAAAGAATATATTTTGAGGTGTTCTATAACTGTCACTTGTCATGTAAAAAATAGGAAGGGTGAAATATAAAAAAGCATGTATTTTCTGTGTTTAAGCCCAATTTTTCCATGTAGAATAACTATAAAAATTTTTGGGGAAAAAATATTACCCAAAGAAAGCCTGTTATCTAAAAAAAAAAAAATTAAAAATAAAATAGATAAAAATTTAATAAAAAGTACACCAGCCTGCACCCTCACCTATCCCGGTTGATCCAGATGTGGGTGAAAAACCCTTACAAAGCATGGTCCAGTTAGCACCAAAAAGGGAAAAAAAAAATCCTTCCCGACTCTAGCTGGAAAGTCAGATAAAATCCCTGGATCAACACCACTGGAAATTACCTAGTAATTATAGCCATGGATGTCTTTCAACACAAGGAAAGCATCTAAGCCCATTAAAAGCAGGGGTTACGTGAGAATATTTCACGTTTACTACAGCCAACATGTCATCAAAACCTGTAAAGATGCTGCTGTGAGGCAACAATATTGCCACTCATTGACCAATTTTATTTAACCACTTCTCCACTAAGGAGTTTTTACCCTTATGTACCAGAGCAATGTTCACCTGTCAACGCTCCTTTTCTTTATCACTACTTCTCACACCAAAATTATCTATACCTTGTTTTTTTTGGTGGGTGATCTTTGTTTTTGGTAATTACTTCACTTTCTATTTGTTTTAAAGGGAGAACGGGAGGGGGGGGGGGGGGGGAAATGGGAGGGAAACACCATTTCTCCAATTCCATCCCCAATAGTTTTAAAATACTGTTGCTGCAAATAAAACCTACACATTGTAATTTGACCATTTGTCCTGGTTATCACAACGATTAAATGATGTCCCTAGTACAATATATTGATGACAATATGTATTTTAAATAAAGGTGTATTTTTTATGTTTTGTGCGTTTTTTTTGTACCCGATCAAAACAAACTAGCCCATATTTGCAAAAACAACAGTACTATACCCTCATGACATATGGTCCCTAATGTAATTTATGGTGGGTTTTTTTTTTGTAACTATGTGGGGTGGGGTTAACTATGCGGGTGTTTAATCCAGGGCTGTGGGTCAGTACAAAAATCCACAGACTAACTCCTCAGTTTAGGATTGCTTGGACACTTAGGAATTTTAAAAGACAACTGAAGTGAGAAGGATATGTAGACTGCCATATTTATTCCCTTTAGTCATAGAATAAAACTAGTCCTTGGTAAGAGTACTTGTAGAAGGTACAGACCGGAACAAAGAACATATATCAGGCCCTAGGCAATGTAACTATGGGTACATATAAGAGTGATGTGCAGGTACTATGTAGGAGAATGAGGGGATTCTTCCTCTATTACACATTCTTCATGCACGATCTGAACATGGATCAGGCCCTAGGCAATGTAACTCTGGGTACATGTAAGAGTGATGTGCAGGTACTCTGCAGGAGAATGAGGTGATTCTTCCTCTATTACACATTCTTTATGTACAATCTGAATCAGATTTATGGGTGATAGACAACATCTCTGTGTTCAATGTGCACAACATTCTCAGCGGATTCCCTGCAGCTCTGTGAGGAGTGCATATGTAGAATATAGTACTACTGTGTAACTTAAAGTGGATCCGAGACCAAGTTAGGATGTCTGCATTTTTGTGCTGGTGGACATATTTTGGTGGCATAATTATCAAACTTCTGCCTCATGCGGGAAAACGTAAGTGAAATTGGAAAAACAAAAAATGAAATACCGAATGAGGGATTTTACTGACCAAAATGATTTTACCGAACTGCCTATTGTGAATAGAGTCCATTTTATTGTGCTTAAACTTCCTTTTCTAGGGAAAAAAATTGCTCTTTAAAAAAGGGACTCCGAGCTCTAAATAAAAACGAAATTGGTACTTACCTGGGGCTTTCTGCAGCCCAGTGTAGGTCAGGAGGTCCCACGGCATCCATCTGGCTCTTCTCCCAGGGTCTGGCCAGAAATGTGCGATTAAATCGTGCATACGCCATACTGCCTCATGGCGTCCGGCGTGACAGTACGGCGCATGCGTGATTTAATCGCACATTTCTGGCCAGACCCTAGAAGAGGAGCCAGATGGACGCAGTGGGACCTCCCGACCTACACTGGGCTGCAGAAAGCCCCAGGTGTTCTACTGAATTGAGTGCCAATACCACATGCACAAAAACATATTTTCCATAGAGGTCAACACAACAAGCAGTCACATTGACAATTCACAATTTTCTCTTTTGTGAGAATATATATTATATATATATATATATATATATATATATATATATATATATATATATAGATATAGATATAGATATAGATATAGATATAGATATATATATATATATAGATATAGATAGATAGATAGATAAAACAAAAGCAAAAGTTTGCTCTCTTAAAACAGAAAGAATTTGCGATAATTCAGGTTGGAGTGAGCTTGAGATGTCTCCCAGAGCAACACTGCTGAATATATACAAATTAACCATTGTTACCCTTAGAAGCTAAACACACCTCCAGAACCACTGGAATGCAATGATGTGTCAGCTTGTTAATTTGTACAGAGTCATAATAATCCAACATGCATACAGACTGTTTCGGATTGTTTGATCCTCATCAGTGCATGGCATGGATTAATTTGGCTCTATGGAGTAGGGCTTGTAACACCGAGAGGTACAGACTAACCAGCAAGCTCATGGTGAACCAGAACTCATTGGAGTGTGTAAGGATAATAGCCCCAGGTAAGTGGTACTGTAGTCCCTTACACACTCCAATGAGTTCTGGGTCACCATGAGCTTGCTGGTCAGTGTATAATATATCTATCTATCTATATATATCTATATATCTATCTATATCTATATCTCTATATCACAAAAATACTGGTGATCTTTAAAAAAAAAAAAAAAAAAAAAAAAAAAAAGCCTATGCAAGGTCTACAATAGTGAGATGTAGTTCTCTGGGGGCGTGGCTCCCGCTGTGATCCTTTTGATGTGATCCTGTGTGGCGGTAATCTACCCTCGTTTTAGCACCTATCAAGCACTGTGGTGAGGAGGAAGAGCCTGTGCTCCTTGTGGCAGTGTTTGGAGACCCTGGAGACAACCATGCCGAGAGGAGAGGACAAAGAAGAGAAGGGCATGGTGGAAGCGCTGAAGAAGAAAGATGGCGCCGACTCACGGCTGACACGCTTGCGCAAGCTGGGGACCCAGCAAGAGGGTGTTGCAGCTCTGCTTGAAAAGTATGCACATAAAGACAACAAAGCGGTGAGAGAGAATGAGCTATCTGATGGGGAGCGGCAGAAGGCTGATTGGGGTGTGTCGGAGGGAAACCAGGCAGAGCGGGATGGCCCAGCTATAGACACCACAGATGTAGCGTGGGAAACTGCTACTGAAACAAAAGTACCCGCTGTGGTGGAGGAAAACATGATTGTTGAGGACTCCTGCACAAATGAGGAAAGGAAAGAGCCCTCTCTTAGTGAGATTCTTGCTGCTGTACAAACATGCAACACAGCCATCATTTCATTATCTCAGCAAACTGGAGGGATTAAAGAGGAGTTAGTGCTATTAAGACAAGACATGTCAAATATCAGAGAGAATAACTGCTTTGAAAAAATGTGTCAGTGATATTGAAAATACTGTAGCTCCAGCAGTAAGAGATTTGCAGAGAGTGATTAAAGGGAACCTTAACTGAACGGGGTGTAAAGAGTTTCACTTACCTGGGGCTATTACCAGCCCCCTGCAGCAGTCCTGTGCCCTCGGAGCCGCTCTGGAATCCTCCTGTTCCCCGCTGTCACTTAGTTTCGTTTTCGACGACTCACCAGTCGGCCGGCCGCCATGCGTATTATTGGACGCATTCCCTACTGCAATTAGCGCTGTTGCGGACCGCAACGCGTACAAAAATACATGTTGCCGCATTCCGCACGCGTAGATATGCGGCAACACGTATTTTTGTACGCATTGCGGTCCGCAACAGCGCTAACTGCAGTAGGGAATGCGTCCAACAATACGCATGGCGGCTGGCCGACTGGTGAGTCATCAAAAACGAAATTAAGTGACAGCGGGGGACCGGAGGATTCCAGAGCGGCTCCGAGGGCACAGGACTGCTGCAGGGGGCTGGTAATAGCCCCAGGTAAGTGAAACTCTTTACCCCCCGTTCAGTTAAGGTTCCCTTTAAAAACATGCTATAGCTAATACTGACAAGTCTGATGATATTGAAAACAGACTTCGCAGAAATAATGTCCGTATAGTAGGACTCCCAGAGAAGGTGGAGAAGTTGGATCCTACTGCTTTCATTGAAAAATGGCTGCTGGAAGTATTTGACGCGGAGTCGTTTTCTAAGTTTTACGCCATTGAAAGGGCGCATTGCGTCCCCTCACGTCCTCCTAAGCCGGGCGCTGCACCTAGGCCAATACTGGCCAAGCTACTTCACTACCAAGATTGGGAGGTTATTGTAAAACAAGCAAGGCTGAAAGGCAACATTCTTTTCGAAGAACATAAAATATCGTTCTACCCTGATTCCTCAGCTGAGGTGCAAAAACAAAGAGCAAAGTTCTACGATGTGAAAAATCGTTTGCAAAAGTTAAACCTACAGTACGCTATGTTATACCCCTCCAAGGTGAAAATCATTGCACAAAATGAGGCTCACTTTTTCTTATTACTGAAAGAGGCTATGCAGTGGCTGAACGAGAATGAGCAACACCTCAATAAAAAGGCACCAGCTGAAAATGACTAGCCTTCAGTATTCTTCACTTGACAGCTGCACTAAGAGCTATCTAAATCCTATGCAAAGTTTTTCAATTAATATTGTCTTTCTATATGTTAAGTTACTTACTGTAATAATCCTTGACGCTCTGATCTCTATTCTATGGCACAAGGACTAGTTGACAGTTCTATTATCCTAAGGCGCAAACTCATCTGGATTATTATTTCTTACATGGTTTAAAGTGAACCTCCGGACTAAAAATCGACTCAGCAGCACTGAAAAGGCCTAGTGTTTCTTTAACAGTTTCACAACATCAGAACTTTGTTTCTCTTATCCAAGCCTCATTTTTAGCTACACAGAAGAAAACTGCCCGGGCTTCTTCCCCCTGATGCTGTGCAAAGCATGATGGGATATCTGATGTTGTTGCTCTCGTTCTGCTGTTTTGGTGCAATTTTTTTTTTTTTTTTTTTTTTTTTTTTACATTTTGAATTTGACATTTGAAGCCTAGCGTGTGCAGCTGGGAGGGGTTATCAGGACACAGGACAGTTGGAACTGTGTCTCCTGCTCCTTGTCACCTCCTTTCAACCAAAAAGATGGCTGCCCCCATGACAAAGATGGCAGCCCCCATGAATCACAAACATTTGCCTGTTCTTTTAAAACAGGGTGGGTAAAAAATTATATTACCTATCTATTCTAATTAACATAACTAATGTAACTTAATGACAGTATGTTTGTTTAGGCTGAAGTTCCCCTTTAATGATCTTGCCGCATACACGGGATCGCACCACTTGACTTTTAGAACTATCCACTTCATCTTAAAGCGGAATATAACCCTGCATTTCAACTTTGCTCTAAAACATTATTTACAGTATATTATATGCAACCAGCATTTTTTTTTTTTACTAGACCAGCATTGGAAGGGTTACACAGTGCTTTAAAGTTCCTGGAGATTTCTGCAGACGCATCGGAAGCTGACAGATACATTTTGTTTACATAAATGTATCTAAGTGTTGAATGTGACTCATCTCTCTGACTGAGAAGGAGTTGGAGGACAGCCAAAGAGTGTGTAACATTTCTCAATAGATACATATAACTAAATAGAATGTAACAATCTGAACTTCTGCATATCTCTCCACGGAACTTTAAACCTCTGTGTTTAACCCTTCCAATGCTGGTCTAGTAAAAAAAAAAATGCTTTTTGCATATAATATGCTGTAAATAATGTTTTAGAGCAAAGTTGAAATGCAGGGTTATATTCCGCTTTAAGAAAGGGAGTAGAGAGGGTAATAACTTCTGCTCCTATATGATCCCTTTTTCACTGAATAGGAGAATTCTGTGGAAACGTTCTATGTTTATTTCTGTACTTCGAGATAAGCGAAGGGTACAACTTATGCGAGAGGAATGTGAGGCCTAGCTGATCGCACCAAGCATCAGGCAATACTCTTTTCTACAAAAACAAGGTCCCACTATTTTTTGTTTACAAGAGATGCACTTGACCAAGGAAAATTTGAAATGGCTTTCCAAAAAAATGGTTACCTACAGCATTTCACTCTACTCATACTTCATATTCCAGAGGTGTATCAATATTCATCCATTCAAAACTCCAATTTCAACTGATTAAATCATATGTAGATGCTGAGGGCTGCTTTGTCATAGTACATGGCCACTTTAACTCAGTACAGTGTGTTATTGTGGCTATTTATATTCCTCCCCCTTTTCCACCTTCCAGCTTGCAACCAATTATTGAGCTTATGTAAGAAAAGATGCATATTCCATCATTATGGATTGGGGCTTATAACATGTATTTAGATCAACAACTGGATAGATTTAGGTCAAGATTACAGGATAGCCAGCCCTCTTAAGCCAGGCTCCTGGAGGAGTTAACCCTCTTCGATATATGCACCCAAAAGATCTTACTTATTCTTATTTTAGTAAAACGCATGTCTCTCTCTCGGATAGATCTGGCAATAGGAAATCTAGCTTTACTACCCCTAGTGGTTTGGGTAGATTATTTAGTAAGATCACTCTCAGACCACTCTCCTCTTAAAGTTACTTTTCATAACCCTTTGAGGTTGTCCAAGCCTAGAATTTCTTGGAAATTAAACCCATTTTGGCTCACCCTAATAGATACACATTTGCAAATAGTACAAGAAATAAATGTTTGAATATAACAATGACCCTTTTAAACATGGGATTTCTTGGGAGGCCTTTAAAGAGACACTGAAGCGAGACTAAATCTCGCTTCAGCTCTCATATATAGCAGGGGCACGTGTGCCCCTGCTAAAACGCCGCTATCCCGCGGCTGCACGAGGGTCCCTTCACCCCCAACCCACGCCCCGCAAAAGTTGGTCGCTAGGTTGGCCCTTCCTGGAGGCAGGGCTAACGGCTGCAGCCCTGCCTCCAGTCGCGTCTATCAGACGCGCATCGCCGCCTCTCCCCCGCCCCTCTCAGTGAAGGAAGACTGAGAGGGGCGGGGGAGAGGCGGAGATACGCGTCTGACAGACGCGCGTGGGGCAGGGCTGCGGCGGCTAGCCCTGCCTCAATGCGGAAGCGCTCCCCCGCATTACGGAGGGGATTTGGGGGGACAGGGACCCCCGTTAAGCCGCGGGATGGCAGCGTTTTAGCAGGGGCACAAGTGCCCCTGCTATATATGAGGTCTGAAGCGAGATCTATTCTCGCTTCAGACTCTCTTTTAAGCTTTCCTGAGAGGAATTTTTGTGCGAGAAATTAATAAAATTAGGTCTAAAACTAGAGAGAGACATGCATCTTTGACCAAGAAAGTGATGGAGTCTGAGGCAGCCTTTGTTTGGCCCAGTGCACAAAACCTCTAGCAGATTTGCAAAACGCTGGAGGTTTTTGAAGCAGATTTCAGAGCGATTCTAGGCATGTTTTCTAAACATTCCTAGCGTTTTTGTGTAGCAGATGTCAAATAATGTTACAGTATAGCTGTTACTGAACAGCTTCTGTAACAAAAACGCCTGGAAAACCGCTCTGATCTAGTGTTTTCAGAGTCGTTTTCCACTTTCCTATACTTTAACATTGAGGCAGAAACGCCTCAAATCTAAAAAATGTTGCAGCCCCCGAGTTTGCGCTTGTGGAAAAAAAAAAAATGAACCGCTCTAGTGTGCACCATCCCATTAACTTTCATTAGCCAAGCGTTTTTTTCACCTGCAAGCATTTTAAAAACCGCTCCAAAATTGCTCTGGTGTGCACCAGCCCTTTATCACGGATCCTATAGAGACAAAGAAGGTTGCTAGGGTTCAGGCGCAGGATTTTTTAAATGAGTGTTTCCTTGATAAGGCTAAGCATAAGAGATTTTTTCTTAAAGCGGTATTGTCACCATAAAAATCAAATTTCAACAGCAACTGGTCTGAGTGTATTAAGTGATAAAGATGCTAATCCTGCATTCAAAACTTTTTCTTCTGTTATGGTTTGGAGTTATTACATACTATAGAAGCACTGGCCCCAGGTGCCAAACAGTGCCAAAAATTTGAATGCTGGGAGTTCTTTTGAATGCTGGGAGTTCTTTTTATCTATAATATATTCCTCCTCTTCCATTTATTTCCCTGCCTAGCTGATCACTTGTGTTTACAAGCAAGGCTGAGGTGACTCAGTGATTGGATGTGTAAATAAATAAAAAAAAAAAAAAGACTGAGAGGAGGGCAGCTAATGAATACACAATGAGCAAGAGAAGGGAGGGGGGGAAACAAGAGTCAGGGAGGATATGATGTCAGCTTTAGCTTGGCAAGGTGGCCACTGCCTAGAAAAAGATTTTCTGCTTTTCCTTTGTAAAATTCACAGGAATCATTACATGGATAGCACAATACATCTGTTATGTAAGTAGAGGTAGTATTTATATACTTATATATGTGGTTTATATTTCTAGGTTAGCATGGGTGTCGCTTGTTCTTTAAACAGGCTTTCTTCGAGCAAGGGGATCAAACGGGACATTTGCTATCTGTTATCACAAAGGCACAGGAAACTGAGTCATATTGGTGCATTAATAACTCCAGAGTGTAATCTGATACTTTAGGTATTGTTAAGGAGATGTAGTTCTCTGCATTGCTGCTATTCTCACCTCGATCTGAGGAACTCTGCGTTTCCTCCTCTTCTGCTTGACTACTGCTACTCCAGGGATGTTGGGATCTGGATCTTCTGTAGAAAGCACTAGTGATGTTCCACTTTCAGCATTTGACCGTTTACGTTCCTCTCTCTCTTTATTTTTCCCCATTTCTTCCTCGGTGTTGTCAGAGTTCAGAAGTTTATCAAACCCAAAGAGTGACCTACGCCCTGCTTTTGGGGCAGAATTAGGAGTTGATGTATCTGAGGAGTCTGTGTTTCTGGTGGGACTGTAGAGAAGTGAGCTATTGTTTAAGGACAGACGGCTGTAGGAGCGTCGCACTTTCTCAGACATCACCTTTTCTCTGTCTTCAAAGGAGGGAGACTGAGGGATATTCAGGGGAATTGGAGACAGGATGTCAATTTTAGACAAAGCTAATTGGTCTGCTAATGCTTTAGCAACATCTTTAGATTTGTCAAGAAGTGAATTTTCTTTTTCTGCATTCGGTGAAACCTGAACGGAAAAAAAAAAAAAGTTACAAATGGGGATTAATACTGATATGGATAAACACTACCAAACAAGAGACGCAACTAGGTTTTGTAGAAGGAAAAAGAATAGTGATTGAGCAATAAGCGTTAGGGTTTAAAGTGCTGACTATAATCAAAAGACAAGTGTGCAGGCATTTTCAGTTACACAGGCTGGGATACTGCACAATATGATAGAAGTCCCTTGAAAAGCTTGGAGGCTGCCATATTTATTTCCTTTTAAACAATACCAGTTGCCTGGCTATCCTGCTGATCCTACTTTTAGCTATAGACCCTGAATAAGCATATGCAGATCAGGTGTTTGACATTATTATCAGATCTGACAAGAGAGCTGCATGCTTGTTTCTGGTGTTTTTCAGATACTGCTGCAGCCAGGACTACCAAGCAACTGGTATTGTTTAACCACTTCAGCCCGCTGGTGTTTTCACCTTCAGGATGGAAGCAATTTTTCTGTCAGTGCCTCTCCCATTCATTTGTCAATAGCTTTATCACTACCAATCACACGTCAATAATCTATATCTGTTTTTTTCGCCACAAATTAAGCTTTTTGTGAGCGATACTTGTTTTCAGTAATTACCTTATTTTCTATGCATTTTATAGGCAGATACAAACACACACACAAAAAGAGAAAATACAGTATTTCTTTAATTCCACCAAATAAACAATGCTACTATAAATAAAACCCACCCATTTTATTTGCCCGTTAGTCCTGGCTATTACACTTAAATTTTGTTCCTAGTACAATGTATGGCAACAATATATTTTAAATAAAGGTGTATTTATTCTGTGTCCCATCAATTGTAAGCCCTTATGTACTAAACTAACAGTAATATACCCTCATGACATACATATTAAAAAAAGCTAAGTCCCTAAGGCAACGAATTATGGATTTTTTAATTTGTTTGCTTGGTAACTGGGGTGGGGAGAGGGGTCTTTGGAAGCGATTTATTTTTTTAATTTTTTTTTAAATAAAATCTGTGCAGTGTAATTTAACTTTTCACTACTAGATGGTGATATTATTATTATTATTTAGTATTTATATAGCGCCGACATCTTCCGCTGCGCTTTACAGAGTATATATAGTCTTGTCACTAACTGTCCCTCAGAGGAGTTTACAATCTAATCCCTGCCATAGTCATGTGTCTATGTATGTATTGTGTAGTGTATGTATCGTAGTCTAGGGCCAATTTTAGGGGGGGAAGCCAATTAACTTATCTGTATTTTTGGGGGGATTTGGGAGGAAACAGAAGTGCCCGGAGGAAACCCACGCAAACACAGGGAGAACATACAAACTCCTTGCAGATGTTGACCTGGCTGGGAATCGAACCAGGGACCCAGCGCTGCAAGGCCAGAGCGCTAACCACTACGCCACTGTGCTGCCCATACGCCACTGTGCTGCCTGAATTACCAGGGAGTGTTTTTTCCCCTGTTCATTCACGTTCATTCTTATGAATGAACTGTCCAATGTATCAGCACACTGATACATTGGACATCAGTGTGCACACTCTTTATTGATCTGCTTCCACAAGGAATAAGTAGACAATTGTTTGGGGGGCCACGCAAGGTCCCCTTCATCAAGGCGTGTGGTTACAGTAACCACACGCCTTGTGAAGGGGACCCTGCGCGGCCCCCAAACAATTGTCGGCTTATTCCTTGTGGAAACAGATGGCTCAATAAAGAGCGTGCTTTATTTAAAAAATTGGTGTGCTGATACATTGAACAGTTGATTGTGTATGGGGTATTGCCTATGCCCTAGCGACCACGACCACTGGATTGCATCTTTATAAATGGACATGGCCCCTGATTGGGGTCACGTCCATTCATTACAGGCACTGCGATTGATTCCGGGAAGCTTTACTGCTCTTCCCCAACCGCCGAAATGGAAAACCGCCGGGTTGTGCAGGGCCGAAGCCCCGTGGGTACTGCCGCTTGCAAACTGGATGAGAATCCTCGTCCAGTTTGCCTTTAGCTGCACCTATCTGGACAACAATACTCGTCTTAAGTGGTTAAAAAGGAAATAAATATAGCAGCCTCCACATTTTCTCACTTCAGTTGTCCTTAAAATAAAAAAGGGGCCATTTTTCCTTGCAGTCACAATGATTTATTACTTCAATTGTGTCTAAATGACACACTGCAGGCATAAAAGTCAAGTCAAGACACCAATTAGGCCATAGCTGCAGCAACAGAGATGGACGTGACCAGAGCCTTAGCAGGCACTTTCGGGGAAAAAAAAGGTCACCATGACCCACCTCTGGGTTGGGAGTGGGGGCGAAGGGATCACCTGTCTAGAGAGATGATGTCAGGACAGGCAAGTACTTAACCTTAACACTCCCCCATGACATCAAACTCTGTCAGTTTTGTCGAAGGTGCTCATTAACCGGTTTGGGACCGCAGATAGTTAAAACTACTCCACACTTGTGGCTGCCGCAGCCTGATGCGGCGTAGTTTTAACACAGACGGCTCCCGAGCATGGAATACAATAGCGCTTTCCTGCTGTATCAGTCAGGAGCAGTTTTCATTGGCTCTTGAACTCCTGATCACTGTGAGCCAATCACAGTGATCAGGAATTGAAAAACTGAAAGAAAGCTCTGGACTTTAAAGGGGCCAGAGCTTGCTGTCCCCACTGAGTTAATTTGGACAGTTATAAGTATTAAAGGAATTTCAAGTCATAGAATAAAAAGACTCACCCTGGAACTTCTTCGCAGAGCTGTTTTACCACTAGGTACCTAAATTGTCAAGATAAAAAAAATTAGTCATTCAATTATTTTTTTTTTATCCACAATAAGATAACTTAACACGCAAACATTTCACTCTGCTCTACCGTATGAGGTTTGATACAGGTGTTCTGCTTGAGGGCAGTAGCCACTGTACAAAAGAGAGCTGTTAATCCCCCCCAATCATCATCATATCCACGGCTCCACCAACAGTCACAATGGGAAGTGGTTGGTGAATGCAGGAGCCACAACCTCTCCCTTCACACAGGAAAAGGAGGGTTCATTATCTTGTGTGCTTCATCTCTTCCCAGAAGTAATCATGGGTGGCTGGGTTGCTGACATGGTGGTTCTCCTTTAGAGGACACAGGACCTCAAGCTGGGAGCACCAGCATGACCTTATTGGTGGACCTTAAGGCACTATAGAGAGTATAAGAGAGTGGTTCCAATTTCATAAAAAATGCCAGCTTGAAGCCTTCCCGCGGAGGAACATTCAGCAGCCCTGACACCATTCAGTGTCATTAGGATCCACAAAATCTTAAAACAAAGTAGTTGATAAAAAGGTATGTACTACCTCCACCTGTCCTACCCATCCCACATTATGTACTGCCCGTTATATCCCTAATTTCATACCACCCATTGCAACAGTGTGATCCCCACCCCACTGATCTTTTCTACCTAACCCCACACTGAAAGGGAAGAGCACTATGCAATAAATTGGAACTATGCTCACTTCAAACAGCTGAGAAATTCCCAATTAAAAAAATTCCCTTCTACATGACCAAGTGTTTAAAGTGAACACAGCTTTACTTTTCAGCAGGAAAAACTCGGTATAGAGAGGCGCCAGAGTAGAGTAAAACGTTTTAATAACCGCTTAAAAGCAGAGGGGGATGTTATCGTGGACTTACCTCCCACTTACAAAAAAAAAAAAAAAACTCACTTGAGTCTCGATAAAACAGAATTGACAAATAATTTATTCAACTCCACAAATGCAACACGTTTCATGGGCGTGACCCCGCTTCCTCAGGCAAAAATGGGAAGTGGGTCAAACAATAAGTTTGAGCGCCTCTGTTACACAGAGGTGCTTCCATTTTTGCCTGAGGAAGCGGGGTCACACCCACGAAACGCGTTGCATTTGTAGGGTTGAATAAATTATTTGTCAATTCTGTTTTATCGAGACTCAAGTGAGGTTTTCTTTTTTTTTGTAAGTGGGAGGTAAGTCCACCCTAATATCCCCCTCTGCTTTTAAGCGGTTTTTAAAACGTTTTACTCTACTCTGGCGCCTCTGTATACCGAGTTTTTGCTGATCTAGTCCACCCTGGGTGGAGGGGTGCATCCCCATCTACTATCTGCAGAGAGCGACTTCTTAACCTGAGTGGGGTCAGGTCCTAATGCTCCCCACCTGCATTTAAAGTGGTTGCCTATGGGTAACCCGTGTTTGTGAGTATATACACATAAAATGGTATTGAACTCTTCATTTTACCTGACAGTACTGCACCATATAGGGCTCTCGATTCTCTTCTTGTTTTTTAAGCGTACTTTTCAGCAATCTACTTTTACTAAAACCACGGGTACTATAAAAACCAAAACAAAACACTTCTGCCTTATTTAAAAAACAAACAAAACAAAAAACTTACTGAAGGAGTGGATAGTGTAGCTGCAACAGTCACAGGTTGTGTAATACAAGTTGTTTTGGGCCGAGATTCAGTAGAAGCAGTTTTGGGTTGGGATTCAGCAGAAGCAAGTGCAGCCTGCAAAAGAATGGAATGCAATGCTTACATCATTCTACAAGAAAAAAAACGCCACAAAATGAAAAGCTCCACAAATATGCCAGTACAAGTAATTGTACTGGCGTATGAACTACAACACAAGTCTCCTCCTGTGACTGTCAAGGCTCATGCGACTCAAGCAGTGTCTACATCCTGTGCAGAGATGGCCAGAGTTTCGACAGAGCAGATACGCAGGGCAGCAATGTGGTCAAGTGCCAACACTTACTAGACAATACAAATTAAATGTTTCTGCTAGTTCCGATCTGACTCTTGGCATAAGGGTTCTTGAAGCTATTGTCCCTCCCTAAATATGGATATCTTGTTTATCCTCTCAGGTTGCTGTACTGGAGATAACCAGGGAAACACAAAGTTACTTACCAATAATGTATTTTCCAGGAATTGTAAGGACAGCACCAGGATATATCCTCCCTTCTTGTAAATATATTTTTAAGCATCATGGTGTCTTCTTTTTATTGACTGAGGATGCTAGTGACTGAGTATGTTCCTTATATACAGGGCTGTGGAGTCGGTACAAAAATCTTCCGACTCCAACTCAGACTCCTCAGTTTCGGAAACCACGACTCCAACTCCGAGTACCCAAAATGGCTCAGACTCCGACGTCTAATACTTACCAGGGCTGTGGATTTTGTACAAAATCATCCGACTCCCCAGTTTATGAAATCAATGACTCCAACTCCGAGTACCCAAAATTGTTCCGACCACTCGACTCCACAGCCCTGATTATACATACTGCTTGTCTATCTTTTATTCAAATGTGCAGATCCTGTCCAGTGAATTTGACATGGACCATCTCTCAGCGTGCAGTCCTGGAGATGACAAGGGAAACACCCATATCAAAGGACAAATGTATTTGCCAAATTCCTTTCCTTTTTATGCCCCTCTGGATGCAGCCAGTAGAAGGGTCCATGTGTGAATCAAAGCAGGATGAATCATAAAGGTCAGGCTACACGTCTCAGCATTCCAAAGTTACAGGAGGTGGTGCCAAAGATACTGACAAATAGCGAGCATGGAAATATCACTTCAACATATCCTGTTAGTTCCAGCTAGATGTTGCCAGAGTGGCGAGCCAAGCTTATAAGTGCTGCATTTGTAAGACAGGATGCCAAGACCCATAGCAAAGCATTAATACCATTTGCTATACATGTATACATATTTAGCATTAGAAAAGGGGACAGACTGCAAGAGAACAAACCAGGATGTCAAGAGCTCTCATCAGTCAGATGCTGGTACTTCATTCCCTACAGACCTACCTATTTCACAGGATATAAGTGCTGAGCAATTGTAGGACCATAACTTACTCACACGACACGAAAACATGAGTGGTCTTATGTCTGTACTGAAAGGTGGACAGCTACAAACAGCTACACAATGGATTTTTGAATATTAAACATTTAGTTCCAAAACAAATAACTAATTTACACTAAATCAACAGGATTTCTGTTTGTCATGTTCAGTTTTGGTTTGAAATGGGCTAGACGATTATGGTATACTTTTCCTATCTTATGAAGTACAATGGTTAAAGATTAAGAGGCCTGCTTAAAAACACTGATGTGCGTTTAAAGCAAATATGTAGTAAAGAAGAAAAAAGTTTGATACTCACCTCTAGAAAGGGAGGGCTCTGAATCCTAAAGAGCCAACCTGTTCCTCTCACGGTCCCTGTATTCCAGTGCTGTCTCTGGTTCAAATTTGCCACAACCAGGAGCCCTCAGGAACGCAAGTGCTTCTGAAGACGGGTGACTCCATACTGTGCCCTGGCCCTGTACTGTGCATGCGTGAGCGTGCTCTCGGGTGCACTCACACATGCATAGTATGGCGTCACCCGTCTTCAGGAGTGGTACAGAAATCATCCGATGCAACATCTGACCCCAGGTACCCAAAACTGCTCCGACTCCTCAATCTAAATTCTTACCAGAGCTGTGGAGTTGGTACAAAAATCATCTGGACAGACTACTCAAGTTTATTAAAACCACCGACTCCCAGTACCTAAAAGTGCTCCAACTACTCGATTCTGATTCCACAGCCCTGTACAGAGAGACCCATCTTCGGAAGCACTTGAGGATGCAAGTGCTTCCACGCATACCCAAAGGCATATTCCAACAGTTGGTAAATACATGCAATGGGGTGACAGCGCTGGACCATGACAGGAACAGGAAGGCTCTCTTGGATCCAGAGCCTTCCCTCTCCATAGGACAGTTTCGTTTTTTTTTTTTTTTTTTTTTATTCGCTTCAGTATCACTTTAACTGAACTGCATTGGAAGCTCAGCTGAAAACTAGTAGAGGTTGTACATTTGTGTGACTGAGCCAAGATGTAGCAGGACAGTGATGAAAAGTTAAAAACATCATTTCTGCTAACCTGACGTGTTGGCCATATAGAGATAATCTCTCTCAACAATGAGAAGTAGGTGTCGTCAGGTGATCTGCTCTGTGGTGTGCCACTCCCCTGAGAGCAACAAGCTAGTTAAGCCAGCCGGGTCATTTTAATAGCAAGAGCTCTAAACTCAGATTTCAGACCTATCCGACCCTGGGAACCCACAATGCACTTTGCTCTAAGATGGGTAGGGTCTGCACTTATCTTATGATGTTACTGGGTAAGGTCAATACAGTCTCATATTATTCCACCATAATTGTTGTTATACTTTAAAATACAAAAAGGAGGTAGGCGTTTCTTTTTCACTTTATTTTATTTTACAGCATATCCTTAAAAAAATTAGTCTGGTCATTAAAGAACATCTCATCTGAAGATACTGAAATTCACTAGGTGAGCTCATGTGGTTCGTACTATTTTTTGTTTACATTTGGCAACGGTTCCGTGCCACAAACAAGGCTAGATTTAAATACAATGCTGTGGAGAGCTCAAGGGTCATAAGTAAAGACTGCTCAGGGTCAGCATGACCTGCAGTTTAGATTTACTGAATTCCGGTTCTAGCTGGTACTTCAGTATTTACGATAAAAACAAGAGCAATTGAGTAGATAAGAATGATTAAAAGGCAAACAACATCCATAGTTTATTTACCAGAGTTTTCCTCGGCATGATTTTCTTAGCGGTGACTGATCGCTTCATGATGACTGGTGCTGGTATCTGAAATAAAAACAAAAAAAAAACAAACCAAGAAGCTGAACTGTTAAATATATTTAGTATATTGAAAAATGCAGGAGACTTCACTAACAGTAACATTCTATGCTGTGCATATGCTACACATTGTGACACCTGAAGTAGATGAAACATTCTGCCCCGGTCAGGCCGTCGTCTCCTCTATCAGGACTGCGTCACGTCTATCGAAAGCTTGCCATTCACTGGCAGATTGCAACCAAACATGCCCAAAAGTCCATTTAATATTCTTGGTTTCTTAAAGAGACTAACAACATTTTCAGCCTTATTTCTTCTATCCTATAAGTTCCTATACCTGTTCTAATGTGGTCTGTCTAATGCTGGGCATACACTGTCAGATTTATGCGCCAGATCGATCCCGGTGCATCCCAGCTCGTCCCCGCCGGCCCCTGGATTGATCCCCGCGGGCACTCCTTATCTTCCGCTTGTTTTCTTTACATTGTCCGCCCGCGGGTATCGAGTGCGGAATCGAGCGCCTCGCTGATCGGACCTGTCGGAAATTATCGAGCCATCAGCGGCTCGATTGATAAGGGGGAAACAAGCCGTGTATTCCCAGCATTACTGCAGCCTTTTCTAGTTGCACAGTCTCTGTTATCTAATCTAATCTTCTTTCCTTTGTCAGCTTGGTCGGCTCAGGCAAGGATGTGCTGCTCTGTTTGTGATAGGGAGAAGCTATACACACCCTCTCCAGTCCCCCTGCAGGCTCTGTATAGGCTTGTACACACGCACTACTAAATGCAACGACAGGTCCGCCGGACCCTCCCACTGGCCGGTCTTTAGCCGACAGTATGCGCGTGTGTACGTGCTGTCGGCAGAGTGATAAGGCTGTTTCTGAACGATCCGCTGAGCGGCAGGGTCCGGCGGACCTGGCGTTGCATTTAGTAGTGCGTGTGTACGCACCTTATGAGTCACAGACTGAGCTTCTCTGAGCCTATCACAAGCTGGTTAGCAGCCATGTCTTTTGTTTGTAAACAGTGCCTAAAACTGGCAATTACAAGCCAGGATTGCAGCAGGGAGTGGCAGAAACAGCACAGAGGGGCCCAGGAGAACATAATGAATAGAATGGTATGCTTTTTATTGTAAGAATTTTAGAGTACAGATTCTCTTTAAAGCCTAGCTGGGAAGCAGATTGTAAAATATAATTTTCTAATTTTATGCAAGTATGCTCAGTAATTAACATGAAATCATTCTATTACATTTTTTTTTTTTTAAATGACACTTGTCCATTCATTTCCCGTAGGCCTGGTTCACATTAGCATTAAAAAGCGGACCAGAAGCAGAAAGGAAACTGTAAAAACAAAACAGATGCAAACAGATCCAATGTTAACCTATGGAACCGTTCACATGCGTCCGTTCGTACAGATCTGTTGCGTACATTCCGCTGAACGGAACGCAACTTTGCTGTAGCACCAATTTTTCCGGACTGCTGAGCCCAGTGGACCAGAAACGGAAGATGAAGCCCTGCATTGGGGGTAATGAGAGAATGGAACGTTTCTTCACTTTAGTGAAGAAACAGACCGTCCGGAGGGCAAAATCCACTGGGGGTGGAGGTGTGGGGGACGCGAACTGGGCCGTACCTGGATGGGGGAGGGAAGGTGCCGCAGCCGAGCGAGCGGGTGAGGGAGGGTTAATACTTACCCAGGCGTCTTCTTCATGGCAGCTGGGTAGAGAGGGTTTCCGCCAGGCTGTAATCTTTTACCATGTAATTTGAAGAAGACGACGGAAGCCTGGAAGAAACCCTCTCTACCGCCTGGCTGCAATGAAGAAAACGCCTGGGTAAGTTTTTAACCCTCCCTCACCTGCCCGGCTGCTGCACACCACCTCATCCGTTGGAGTGGCAAACAAAGTGAAAATGGATCCGATCGACAGGTGATCGGATCCATTTGCCAGTGTGGACCATGCCACACGGATCCGGTGAAGCAGAGACCAGATCCATTTGGTTTCAAAATACAGTACAGTGTGAACTGGGCCTAAGTCCACAATGCATGCGCAGCAGAAGTGGCCATCCAGGAGGGAAATTCAAGCCCCACCACACAGGACCACTTTCTTCTGTTAGCAAATATGAAATTAGATGTTTAAGCAATGTAAAGTGAGCTAAAGTGGTAAGGCTGCCTATTGTGCATTCTTACCACCCTGTCCTATTATTTCCAAATGTTGCTTCCCTAAGCTTCAATAGGGTCCACAAATTTGGCAAAGCTTACCACTGTGAAAGTTCTACCACAACCCCTTCTGCACCACAGAGCAGCATCTTCACCACTGCAGGAGGGTGGAGTGAGATCTCATGGGGAAGGGGGCAAACCAGCAGTTAAGGTGGCCATACACTGGTCGATGTGCCATTAGATCGACCAGCTGACAGATCCCTATCTGATCGAATCTGATCAGATAGGGATCGTATGGCTGCCTTTACTGCAAACAGATTGTGAATCGATTTCAGCCTGAAACCGATCACAATCTGTTCAGCTGCTCCTGCCGCCTGTCCCCCCCCCCCCCGTATACATTACCTGAGGCTGGCTCCCGGGCGTCTTCTCTGCACTGCACCGCACCGCTGTTCTTGCTCCATCCCGGCGCTTCCTGTGTTACTCCGTGACCAGGAAGTTCAAATAGAGCGCCCTCTATTTCAACTTCCTGGTCACCGGAGTGACACAGGAAGTATAAGCGTACACTGGGACATGCGGAAATGCGGTGCAGCGAGGAGAAGAGGACCCCGGAGCCAACTTCAGGTAATGTATACATGCTCGGATCGGGCCCGAATCGTACGCCGCAAGCGACGCGCTCCTACCGGCGGGCGATCGAGGGTAATTTCCCGCACGGCGCGATCGACGGACCGATCCGATTTCGGGAGGGAATCGGATCGGCGGGTGCGTTTAGCGCAAGCGATTGGCAGCAGATCCGATCCCAGGATCGGATCTGCTGTCGAAACGGCCGTGAATCGAGCCAGTGTATGGCCTGCTTTAGTGTCCATTTAAATCTGTATAGGGCCGTGCCTGGAGATGCCATCAGCAGAGCACTTGGGCTCTCGAAGACTTCCAAAGCCCCCCGCAGCAGCAGAGAGCAGTCTCTCACCCATGGTCGGAGACTGCTAACAGGGGATCCATTGCTGGAGTGTGGAGACCATGAGAGTGGCAGGAAGGCTCTATAGGACCTAAAGCCTTCCCTCTCCTTAGGCAAGTATTTGTTTTTTCAAATGGCTTCAGACTCCCCTTAACCACTTCACCACTGAGGGGTTTTACCCCCTGAGCACCAGAGCAATTTTCACCTTTCAGCGCTCCTTCCATTCGTCTATAACTTTATCATTACTTATCGCAATGAAATGAACTATATCTTTTTTTTTCCGCCACCAATTAGGCTTTCTTTAGGTGGGACATTTTGCCAAGAATTATTTTATTCTAAATGTGTTTTAATGGGAAAATAGGACAAGTGTGGGAAAAAATTCATTATTTTTCAGTTTTCGGCCATTATAGTTTTTAAATAATGCATGCTACTGTAATGAAAACCCATGAAATTTATTTGCCCTTTTGTCCCGGTTATAAAACCGTTTAAATTATGTCCCTATCACAATGTTTGGCGCCAAAATTTTATTTGGAAATAAAAGGTGCATTTTTTTCAGTTTTGCGTCCATCCCTAATTACAAGCCCATAGTTTATAAAGTAACAGTGTTGTACCCTCCTGACATAAATATTTAAAAAAGGTCAGTCCCTAAGGTAACTATTTATGTATTTTTTTTAATTGTAAATTTTAAAAAAAAATTTAATTACAAAAAAAATAAAAATGGGGAGTGTGGGAGGTAATGAGTTAATTTTTTGTGCATAAGTAATTCATTTGTATGTGAAAAATGCTTTAGGGTGTAATTTTACTATTTGGCCACAAGATGGCAACAGTAACTTTTTGTTTAATGCGACCTCCAAGCGTCCTTCCAGACGCTTGGAGGAAGTACTAGGAGGCTGGGTACGTTTTTTTTTTTCACAATGATCACGCTGCTTAGCGGAAAAGCAGCGGATCATTGCGGGGCTTAGATCAACGAACGGGAATGGATTTTCCCGTTCATTGATCTCCGGGCGAGCGACGTGTTTACCCGCGGGAGTGCGCGCTACAGCGAGCGGGAGCGCGGAAAGTACGGATTTCTCCGTCCCTGGGGTTAAAGGATGGAAAAAGGGACGGAGAAATTCGTATGGGCGGGGGTAAGTGGTTTAACAATACCAGTTGCCTGGAATCACGCTGATCTTTCATGGATTAGTAATGTCTGAATCACACAACTGAAAAAAAGTCATGACGCAAATGCAGCCAAACCTCTGATTTGCATATGCTTGTTCAGTGTCTATGGCTAAAAGTTTAGAGGCAGAGGATCAGCTAGACAGCCAGGTGATTTGCATTGTTTAAAAGGAAATAAAATATGTCAGCCTCCATATCAGTCTCCCTTCAGTTGTCCTTTAATGTAGGTTCACACTAGAGGTAGAAACTGTAGTGATAGATACTGTTTCCTGGAACGGACATGTTGATGGATCGTACGTGAACTATAGAACTGGTTAAGACTTCTGACAGGTCTACAGTGGTGACAAAATTCCAAGTCTTGTCCTGCACAACTTTTCTAGATGGAATCCAGATATTTCTAGATGGAAGTCAGACATGTCATAGATAGCATGCCATCTAAGATGTCTCTATTACAATGGACAGCATGAATGAATTCACCAGTAACAACACATTATACATCAGATATGCTGAGATGTCTATGGCATGACCCTAGCAAGTGTGAACCCAGCCTCAGCAGACCAACTTTGGCTAGTGACACAGTCATCCAATGCCAACAATGCAATGCTCTGTAATGTGGCATGGGAAAGGCATGCCTCAGATCTTAGCTGCTCGTTAGCATAAGAGGGAGGAAAGCTGGACATCACGTGGTAGAAACAAGTAAGGGGAGATGTGGGCAGGTGGATAAGTTCTAAAGGGCATTTACAAAGAAAAAAACTCAACAATAAAACATACTTGGCTGTCTGCACATTTGTTAAGTGATGAAGAATTTCTTCCAGATGTTCTGGTTGGTGGAGAAGGAAGGCCTGAGCTGTTTGTAGATTTGTCGATCGGTGCAGAATTTCTTTCAGATCTTCTGGTTGGTGGAGAAGGAAGGCCTGAGCTGTTTGTAGATTTGTCGATCGGTGCAGAATTTCTTTCAGATCTTCTGGTTGGTGGAGAAGGAATGCCTGAGCTGTTTGTAGATTTGTCGAGTGGTACAGAATTTCTTTCAGAACTTTTGGTGGATGGAGAAGGAAGGCCTGAGCTGTTTGTAGATTTGTTGAGCAGTGCAGAATTTCTTCCAGATCTTCTGGTTGGTGGGGAAGGAAGGCCTAGAAAACAAAAGTGATTTTTTTTTAACTGTCAAGACATGTTATAATTTATAAAAAAAGACATGAAATCTTTTATGTAACTATGGGCAGTTACGTTAAAGTGGAAGATGTATCTAAAGCAGAGATGGGCAAAGAAAATTGCCTTCTATGAACATTTTCAATTAATTTGAAATGGACATTTTCAGAAGTTAATCAGCTGATGATCAGTTATCCAGCAGCTGATATGTTTGCACAGCCACTAGTTAGCATTAATACAGATGTTACATGGCTGCCCTGTTGCTGGATCACCTCGTCCAAGCACAGGCTGAGGCCATTGTTCTCCTCCTTACAACTCTTGATCCTTTGTGCGCCACACCGTCATCACCCCTACCACCCATAGCAACATAATAGGTGCAGGCTAGTGACACATCTCAGTGTTCACCACAGATTTTTTTTCCAGCCAGGTGGCATGAAAAAGTAGCAACTCTGCTTAAAGAGACTCCGTAACAAAAATTTCATCCGGTTTTCTTCCATCCTACAAGTTCTAAAATCTATTCTAATGTGCTCTGGCTTACTGCAGCACGTTCTACTATCACCATCTCTGTAACAAATCAACGTATCTCTCTCCTGTCAGACTTGTCGGCCTGTGTCTGGAAGGCTGCCAAGTTCTTCAGTGTTGTGGTTCTGTGATGCATCTTCCCCCTCCAGGCCCCTCTCTGCACACTGCCTGTGTGTTATTTAGATTAGTACAGCTTCTCTCTGCTCTATTATCTTTTACAAGCTGGATAAATTCTCCTCTGAGCTGGCTGGGCTTTCACATACTAAGGAATTACATACAGGCAGAGCTGTCTGCACTCTGCAGGAAGAAACAGCCTGACACTTCAGTGGAAGATAGCTGCAGGGGGAAAGAAACACACAAATGATCTCTTGAGATTAAAAAGGAAGGCTGTATACAGCCTGCTTGTGTATGGATGTATTTTCTATGTGTGGACATACTGTACATCAACCTACTTCCTGTTTTGGTGGCCATTTTGTTTGTTTATAAACAAACTTTTAAAAACTGTTTTTAACCACTTTTAATGCGGCGGGGAGCAGCAAAATTGTGACAGAGGGTAATAGGAGATGTCCCCTAACGCACTGGTATGTTTACTTTTCTGTGATTTTAACAATACAGATTCTCTTTAAAGCATAGGAGGTGAGCCGATGACAGCTGGGTGCTCACCAAAACTAGCCTGGGGAGAACACTGCATCTGTACAGCACCCAGGCCTAAACTGTCACCGCTTAAAAGCAGGAGGGGTGAGTTGTAAATAAAAAGCGACAAAATTTTTCCACATGCACGATGAAAAACAAACAAACTGAATATTACATTTTTCCCAATCCTTATTTCTCCTGCTGGAAGCGGCTCCATATTGTGCCATGCTGTCTTTCCTCCTCCATGCATAGCAACAGTCTACTATTGCCCAGGGACCAGGTCCCGATCCCTGTGTGTAACATTCTTTGTGCATGCGCACACATTAAAACTATGATGGCTTAAAAGTTAAGCAGGCCATACACTACTCAATGTTACCGTTGATAATATACAGCAGATATGATCACTGGGATCAAAACTGCTGTGAAATCAGTAACGCAAACTTTGCCCAATTTCCATTCGAAAATCGATTCAGTCAATTGGACCAGACAGAAAATTTTACTCGATCATCAGCAGGTCCAGAGCACATAGCTAGCGGCAGTACCCTCACCCGTTCACTGTCGCGTGTCCTCCTGGGTTTGGTGCTTTAACTACTTCCAGCGGGTCCCCTTCTCTGCGTTTCCCCTTCTGTCCCACATCATGTGACAAGCCAAAGTTCTTATGCTAGAGAGCCAGCGTGTATACTACCGGCCCTCTAATGTTTGAACTTTGGCTTGTCACATGACATGAACAGAAGAGGAAACAAGGAGGAAAAGACCCGCCACATGAAGTTAAAAATGTACCCGAGATGAGCTGTGTGGCACAGTTTATACTTACCCAGGGCTTCCTCCAGTCCCTAGAGGTACCTGAACTCCCTTAACATCCTCCCCGACTGCTCCGTTCTCTCAGAAATCCCCACAGTAATTGGGTCAGTAGCCGCCAGTCATGGTCTTCAGCAAATGCTCGGCTGCACACCCCCGGTGCCCAGGAGCATACTGCGCAGGATGCTCCAGGCAGTGGGAGTGCTGCCACAGTTCTGAAAGAACCGAGCAGCCAGGGAGGATGTTGAGGGTCTCAAAGCATCTCCTGGGGCTGGAGAAAGCCCCGGTCAAGTATAAATTGGGCAGCACAGCTCATCTCAGGTTAAAGCACTGTACCCAGGATAACACTCCCTAGCAGACAGGTGAGATTACTGCTTCTGACTTATGGCCATCTATAAATGTATGGCCAATTTAAGAGATTAGATAGTGAGCTCCTCTAGCAACAAGATTATATACTCCGTAAAGCACTGCAGGAGACATCAATATAAATACAATAGCTGGATAACCAACTTTCATAAGTTTGGAGACTGATTATATTTACTGCAAATGTGCTAACATGAAAACATGACAAAGCTGAAAAGCACTACTGCAAGTTTACTTTTTTTTATTTTTTTAGCTGATCTATGTTCTTAACCTAGAAAGTAGGGGCCAGTCTGGGAATGCAGTAGTCCATGCCAATCAGATATCTGTGCACCCACATCCTAGACAAACCCAGATAAGAATGGAAGGAAACCTCAGCATGAAATGCCCCTGTGGTAGAATATTTTGCAACCTATCAGAATTTGCATCTTATAGACGGTTAGTTAGAGAGGAGGAGTGTAGGCAGGGGAGGTTATTTAGGCAGAGGATGAATGGAGGGTAGTTTTAGGCACAGAATAAATAGTTTAGTGTTAGGCACTGGATGGGTTAAAGCGGATCCGAGATGAAAAACTAACTAGAACAAGTAACTTGTCTATATATCTTATCTAAAGTTTAGATAGTTTACACAGCAAATCTAGCTGCAAACAGCTTCAACAGAATATGGTCTCTTCCTGTGATACAATGACAGCAGCCATGTTTGTAAACATTACACACAGGCAAAGCTGATAACATCTCCAGCTCTCTGCCTGTGACAAATTCACTCTGCTCTCCTCCTCCCCTCTGACTCTGAAATCAATGGCTAGTAGCCTCCTCCTCCTGCCCAGACTGATCTCCCATAATCCCTTGCTACAGTGCCAAGGCTCTCTGAAAAACTGTGGGCGATGCTTGTTTAGTTTATAGGGAATTAGAGTACTAAAACAAAAATTAAAAAAAAAGTATTTGGCTTGAGGAATGCCACTATATATATGAAAGGAACTATATGAAAGGAACACAATTATGCATTGAGTAAAAGTTTATCTCGGATCCACTTTAAGGGTAGTAAAAGGCACAAGACAGGGCGGGTAAAGGATGGGTGGAGGGTAGATTTAGACACAGGATAGTTTACGGTTAGGTTGGAAGGTTCCTGTGAGGTGGAGGCATGATAGAGGTTGCAAATTCTGATTTTGTTGCAAAGATTTTCACTACAGGTAGCATTTTATGCAAACTGTCAGAATTTCCACCCCATGTGATAAGAATGGTAAAGATTGCAAATTCTCACAAAGTTGCATTTATTTTCATCAGACCCCCTCCCCTGTACTCACCGACGTTGCTCCAAGTGACGGTGCCCCGGCTGCCGCCTCTTCTCTTAGGAGCAGACATGATAGCTTGACTGAAGGAAACCTCTATAGCCAGTCCTCCTCTGGGGTCACTTTATCCTGATAACTAAACAGGCCGATCACCTGTGGCTGCCGCGTCAGTGATCGGTGCGACACCCTCAGTGTTCTGCGCACATCGCAAAACTGCCCAATGGGGTGTTAAGATAAACTACACTAGCACTGCCAGCAATATCTTCACTACTGCACAACATCCAATCATCCCATATGATCTTTCAAAAGGCCCGCGCCCGCTCTGTGTCCGGAACAGGTAGTGACGACTAATCCCTAGCATAGCATGTGTCGCCATTTTGGGTGTGGCGGAAGTGACGATGAGGCTGCTGCGCCACAAGGCTGAGGCTGTCACTGTCACCCGGAAGAGACGTGGCAGGCAGAAGTCAGACGGGTGAAAATAAAGAGAAAAGTCGGCTGCTGACAGAAGACGAAGCAGAGGAATGTTGTGGGGCACTGTGGGATTCCTAACATAGCACTGAGCCGGAATACAGACAGAAGGGGCAGCGGGTGGAGGGCCAGTGGAAGGGGTGTTATTGACTTTGTCAGTGAAAGGTATGTTTCCGCTCTATAAATGAGTTCCTTGATATTTTCAAGAAGACAGACACTGTGTATTTATGTGCCTAATCTGTCAAGTGAAAGATCACCCTGCTGTCAACTTACTTTTTAATGACTGTTTGCTCTATTATGTTTGTAGCCGGTGTAAAGTAAATCTGCTATTTTCTGCCCAAAACAAATCATGTTTTGCACTAAGCAGACTATAATGCGCACATACTATAAGTATGCTTCTCATTTTTAGTGTCAGGAAAGAGTGCAGACATGTACATGAATAAATGCTGACATTTGTACCTTTGTAAAGCGACCAACCATCTTAGAAACTAGTTTCGTTGAGTGAATCCAGTTGGAAACCTCATGGAGCTGCTCCCTGTTTGTGGCAAATTTAAATTGGTTGCGACCACTAATTTGTACGAAACATATGCTAAAATTGCACACCAGGACTCGCTTTCGGCCACTGGGCTACCAGTCCTGATTGCGCAACTGTACTAAACCTCTTTTGCTGAATACACACGGTTCGTTCCCGCATCGAATGCGCCGCTCGATTCCCGACGAATCGATTGATCCCGAACATTTCCGAGCGCATTTCGATGATTTTTTAGGTCGATTCCCATGTAAAGTATTGCAAATCGACCTAACGATCCATCGAACCGTGAATCGGACATGTCGGAAATAAACGAATCGAGCGGCGCATTGACGGGAATCGAGTGTGGGAACGAACCGTGTGTATCCAGCATTAGGCTGGTTTTCTGGATAGTGTTTCTCGGTTGGTCCCTTATTTCTTACAAATTAGTTGTCACAACCAAATTAGTGATAAAAGGCTATACAATGAGAGAGAGGGGGAGAGAGAGAGAGTTTTTTTTTTTTTACACACCTTTAATAAGTATATGGCTAATGTAGCCAGTATGGCTAATCTAGTCAGACTTCATCTGCATGCTTGTTCAGGGTCTATGGCTTAATGCTCAGTCTACACGTGCCGATTTGTCTTATCAATCGAGCCGCTGATGCGGCTCAATTGATAAGTTCTGACGGGTCCGATCTCGCCGCGGTCGATGAGTCACCTCAGCCTTGCTTGTAAACACAAGTGATCAGCTAGGCAGGGAAATAAATGGAAGAGGAGGAATATATTATAGATAAAAAGAACTCCCAGCATTCAACTTTTTGGCACTAGGGCCAGTGCTCCTAAAGTATGTGATAACTATAAACCATAACAGCAGAAAAAGTTTTGAATGCAGGATTAGCATCTTTATCACTTAATACACTCAGACCAGTTGCTGTTGAAATTTGATATTTATGGTGACAATACCGATTTAAAGCGGAACTGCAATATAGAAAATAAATAAATAAATAAACATACCAGTAGATTCTAAATTATAAACTCTATCTGTCTGTATGATTTTTGCCGCTCCCCGCTGCTGCAATCACTGTATTTTGTAATTTTTATTCATTTCCTGGTTTCAGCCAAGATGGCCACAGTGCCTGATAACTTCCGGGTTACTGCTCCTCATTAGTATGTATTTTTTTTTTGTGGTAGCATGCACGAGAGGATTACAGCACTGCACATGCGTAACTTGTCCTCTCGTGCACTCTCAATCAAGAGCCCAGCTACCATTGCGAGTACACTTGTACTGTTTGTAATAACCTCCCTAGCGGTGAGAAGGAGCCTGGCTCGTCCAGCTAACAGTTGCTAAAAGTGGTATGGACGAGCCAGGCTCGTGAACGCAGCCAGGGAGATTTGTAGCAGCTGATACACCCTCCCTCCACTGTGCATCCCTTCCTCCTCCTCCTGTTCCCCAGCGTTAGGCTGTAAACCCCCCCTCCCTCCACTGTACATTCATTCCTTCTGATTCCCCTGCGTTAGGCAATACATCCACCCTCCCTCCACTCTGCATTCCTTCTGATCCCCCAGCGTTATGCTGTAAATCCCCCTTCCCTCTGCTGAGCATTCCTTCTGATTCCCCAGCGAGGCTGTAAATCCCCCCTCCCTCCACTGATCTCCCTGGCAGCGCTGTGAATAGGGCAGGGGGTGTTTTACTCAAGGAGGCTCTTTCCAGCGATGACTGAGTATTCTTCTCTGCATCCAGCTCTGGGCTATTGTAAACAGCACACGTGGCTGACTGTATACAATAGCCCAGAGCTGGATGCAGAGAAGAATACTCGTTCATCGCTGGAAAGAGCCTCCGTGAGTAAAACACCCCCTGCCCTATTCACAGCGCTGCCAGGGACACTGCCCACAATAGGGGGAGATCAGTGGAGGGAGGGGGGATTTACAGCCTCGCTGGGGGATCAGAAGGAATGCACAGCAGAGGGACGGGTGATTTACAGCATAACGCTGGTGGATCAGAAGGAAGGGATGCACAACGGAGGGAGGGTGGATTTACAGCCTAACGCTGGGGGATCAGAAGGAAGGAATGTACAGAGGCCTGTCTCCTCCTCGTTCATGTGTCATATCAGCGCTCACGCTGCGCTGAAGGAACGAGCGTGGAGTGGCACTGGTGGGGCGGAGAAAGGGCGGGGACCTGGCCTGAGGGGAAGTAAACCATTTAGCAGGGAGAGGAACACTGACTCGTCTGCCTGATTTTAGCATCGACTTATAAGTCGATGCTGTTTACCGGCAGAATCTCGGGATGGAGAGAACACACAAAGAGCTCCATAGGGCGCACAGAGGTATGTCATCGTTAAAGGTACATACCCATATTATCACATTGTATTAAAAAAAGATCCTTCAGTTCCGCTTTAAGGAGGTTAATGCTGGGTTAACACCATACAATTTTCTGTTATGCTGGGCATAGACGGGTCGATCCGGCGGCCGATTAGCCGCCGGATCGACCCCAGCCGCGTCTCCACCCGTCTGCACGGATCGATTCCCGCTCGCCCCCGCCGGCGGTCCTTATCAGCCGCTCGATTCCCTGCGGGAATCGAGCAAGCGCGGGTTGAGCGGCTTGATCGGGCCAGCTGAATATTATCAGCTGGCCGGATCAGCTGGTCGATACACGGTACACAAACGTACCTTGTATCCCCAGCATTACATTCTTCTGTTTTCTTCTGTAATGCTGGGTACACACGTTGAGATTTCCCGCTCGATTCGCGGTTCGATTCGATTATTTCAAACATGCTCGATCGGATTTCGATCTTTCCTGCCGTCGATTTTGCATACTTAACATAAAAAAAACAATCGAAATCCAATCGAGCATGTTTGAAATAATCAAATTGATCCTTTCGATCCTGCGAATCGAGCGGGAAATCTCAACGTGTGTACCCAGCATTAGAATGCATAATTAGATTATTTTCTGTAGAGAATGGTCATTATCTCTTGTGCATTGTCTTCTGTTTATCTCCTGCTGAGTAGAACAATGCCTAATTGCTCGGCAGATAGATCGTAAGATAGATAAAGTTCAACATGTTTGAAATTTATCTATCAGGCAGGTAAATCTAATGCTGGGGATACACTGTACGTTTCTGTATCGTGTATCGACCAGCTGATAATATTCAGCTGGCCCGATCAAGCCGCTCGACCCGCGCCCGCTCGATTCCCGCCGGCGGACAATGGCAGGGAATCGAGCCGCTGATAAGAACCGCTGGCGGGGACGAGCGGGAATCGATGGGCACGCGCGGATGAGCGAAGACGCGGCGGGGGTCGATCCGGCGGCTAATCGGCCGCCGGATCGACCCATGTATGCCCAGCATAACAGAAAATTGTATGGTGTAAACCCAAAATTAGAATGAAACCAATCCTTAAATTGAGATTCAATTTATTGTTACTGACGTCGTCCATTTTTATTTGTGGCCCAGCTAATTTACTTAATTGCCAGCTAAGTAGTAATATTTTTTAGAGTAGTCTCAGAAAAAAATACAAAACAAAACTGATAGCCAATATAGTGTAATATCTCAAACACACAAGTATTTTTTAGAGTAGAGTAAATATTGTTTTTGTGAGTTATATTTTGTGAGTAAATATTATAATCACAACTAAAAGGGACCACTGTACAGGCAGGTGGGGAGAATTAACCTAACCCCACTCGGGTTAAAAAATCACTTTCTGTATATAGAGATATCCCTTTCCTCCAAGAGTAGAGAAAACAAAGATTGGTCAAAGAACCAGAGGTGTCAAATAGATGTAAAATAATTAAAACCAGTTCAGAACTTTTATAAAGGTGGACTTGCCTCTCCAGGGAACAACAGTAACCAATAGTGTTTTTTACAACATGTATCAAAATGCAGTCGATATGAAAATATTTTCAGAGCATAGTCCTCTTTTTATGTTTAAAGTGTACTGGAAGGGAAACAAAACATAATAGATGCTTGCTTCAGTAGAGGGAAGCTTCTACATAATCCACAGGCTTTCCCCATCCCTCTTGATCTTGTTGTTCCAGTGCTAGGACCCTCTGATCCTATTCAGTGAGGACTTGTTGAATAGGTTGCGCAGTCACGGGTCCATCTTTGAACAAGCATGGACACACTGCATAGGCGCAAGACAAGCCTGCACCTGTGCAGCAGCATGGAGTCGCCCTTGCACAGCTTCTTACTCCATGCGTTAGGGGCTTCCTGTTACTGTGCAGGTTGTCTGTGCAGTTATGCAGTGTGGCTGTGCTCTCTCTTGGTTGGGGAGGGGGGCCGTGAAGAAAAAGATGGTCCCTGTGACCACCCGTAGTTTCAAAAAGGATCAGAAAAGCCTCTGGAGGATCCAGGGGCTTCCCTCTACAGAAGTAAATATCTACATATTTTTTTTTTTAGGTTTTTGAAATTACAGGTTTGCTTTAAGCAAGTCGATAAGCTAAAATGTGTAGATGACAACCTTTTGTACGTAAATAGGAGTTTATTGAGCACAGTAACAATCTGCCTACTGAGTTTTAAGTACATTTTAAAATTCTATTCAAATGTGTTATACCCCATAAACGCTATTGATATACAATAGTTGTATTGGTAAAAATTGTTTTAACCTGGCTTAGGTTTTCCGTCACATTTCAGCTGATGCTGCGGAAGTGCGGGCTCTCTCCTTGCCTCACATGCTCTGACATGTAGTTCTGTGGTTTGAGTGTATCTCCTGGCTTCCCGAGCCAATGTGTTGCTACAGAGAAATTTGCTGGAACCAGCATTCATCTATGCACAAGTGCAGGATACAGAAGAAGGGCTGGGTGGAGCGTAGGACATTTCCATATTCTCCCTCTCATGAAATGGCTGCTGGAAAGTAAAAACACATTTATATAGCTGGCATATTCGATATTACTGCAGACTGTGCATAGTCAATGAGAAAGGGAACGTTTTAGGGCATGTACAGACATCCATTTTTATTTTTTTTTTTTGACAACTCAATTTTTTTTTTGTATAAAACAAATTGGTACAAACATAAAGTGGCATCATATGGCACATACAGTGGTACAAGGGAGGATGTATAGAGATGAAGATTCGTGCGGACATCATCTATAGACAAATGTCAATATACGACTTTACATTGTTAATCATATGTATTCTGTGGCTTAATATACATGCGTACGGTATCTAGTAGTTAATGATACTGGTGCCTACAACCACTTAAGGACCAGGGGATTTTGCTATGATCGGTGCTGCGTGGGCTCTCCAGCCCGCAGCACCGATCAGGATTGAGCCAGGGCGACCAGACTTCCTCCCCCCCCCCCCCCCTTTTTTTCCCCACTAGGGGGATGTCCTGCTGGGGGGGGGTCTGATCGCCGCCGGCTATTTCTGCGTAGCGGGGGGCTCCTCAAAGCCCCCCTCCGCAGCTATTTCTGCCCTCTCTGCCCTTACCTGCTTCTCCCGCAGACTATGGGCTGCGCAGGACGGATATCCGTCCTGCGCCGTCTAGAATAGGCTTCAGCCTATCAGATGCCGGCGATCCCCGGCTAATCAGAGGCCGGGGATCGCCGATCCCCTTTACGGCGCTGCTGCGCAGCAGTGCCGTATGATGTAAACAGCGGGGATTTCTTCCCTGCGTGTTTACATTTAGCTTGCGAGCCGCGATCGGCGGCTCCCTGGCTGTTCACGGAGACACTCTCCGTGAACTGGCATGGAAAGGCTGCTCAAACGAGCGGCCGTTTCCATGCTAAACCACCAGGGCCGGCCCGCTCATTAGGCGGAGTGAAACTTTTGCCTCAGGCGGCACTTCTAGGGGGCGGCAACCGCCCGTCCACGACTGGGGGGGGCGGCAATTTTTTCTAAGTTTGCCTCAGGCGGCAAAAAGTCTAGGGCCGGCCCTGTAAACCACTAACTATTTTATGCTATTATTATGCTATTTTATGCGCACATGCTGCCAGGAAATTGATGGTTAGCAGAAAGGGGAAAAGAGAGAAGATGGGAAAGATATGAGTCTGGTCTTCAGTCTCCCACCGCATCTCCAGACTGCGTTACAGTGTGGCATTTGTCTCGTTACACACATCCAATTTTTTTATTTATTTATTTTTTTAACAATAAAACGCACATCCAATTTTGATTGGTCAATTTTACCCATGTATTATTATGAGGGCCAACACTTTTTTTTTTTAATACTTAGTACAGATTGTGTAGGTAAGTTCTCATACTCTGTGGAGGTGGTAAAATTGTGTATATTTAAAGTAAACCTGAGATAGGGCAAAATAAAAAATTTATACTTACCTGGGCTTCCTCAGGCCTGACCACTCCCTCGTCATCCTCAGTCACTGCCTGGATCCTCCGCAGATTGCCCTGGAAAGTCCTCCGGTCCGGGGCCTATGCACGATGTGTGAGCGTGGCCAGACGGCACTTGCGCTGACTGGACAATTTACCGGGGCCAGTTGCGGATGAACCAGCTGGTGACTGAGGACGATGAGGTAGCGATCAGGCCGGAGGGGGTTGGAGAAAGCCCCAGGTATGTATACTTTTTTTTTTTCTTTGACCCCATCTCAGGTACACTTTAAAAGGGGAACCTGGTAAAATGGGTGCAAATAAATCAGTGCAGTCATTCCAGTGCAGTGATTCTTCGCTGATTGCACTGGCTACCTGGAAAATGGAGAATACCCACTTAAGCCTATCTGGAGAACATTCTCGTCCAGATAGGCTGTTGTTCGGGCATCTCTCCTCTCTCCCTCCCTGGTGTCTGGTTAGCTGCACTATGGCTTCCTCCATCTGCACGTAAGTCACCTAGCTCTATTGCTCCATTCTTCTACCCCTTTTGGGCATTGTGCAATATACTCCAATTTATCACAGGCAGTTATCCCACTTATCCCACTTATTCACTTTCCCCACTTTTCTGCCTTTCTTTATTGGCACTCTACTATTATGCACCTTAAGCATCCAAGTCCCCCTTGCACATACACACTTTGAATTAACATATTGTTAATCCTCACACAGAGCGTTGCTCATATACAATTTTGTGTGGTTTCTATATAATATAGATGAGGTGATTCTTTTTAATTTGGAATATTGTATCAGTAACCAGATGTTGTTATTCTTATTACATGTTATTATCCAATATTAAATGGGATTGAGAGACCCGATTGGTCATTTGTTATGACCTTTTTTAATAATTGTTTTTATTACCATTGATGGTTTTTTGGAATACAGTAAAGTTTGTTACATAATTCTCATTTCATTAGTCTGGTGCTGTTTATGGGGGCCTCTTTCCTTGTTTTGTGTCCAGATAGGCTGCACACACTCCCGCGGGTCGCACACGCTTCGGCCGCCGGCCGTTAGCCCAGCGATCAATGAATGGGAATATAGATCCCATTCATTGATTGATTGAAGCCCCCTGCAGAAAAATCGACAGCCTCTTATCAAAGGCTGCTGTTTTTCTGAGTCACAAAAAGTTTCCCGTCCTAATGCTTCCTGGAAGCATACAATCACGCTTCCAGGACTTTTTGACTGTGGCCGTCTGGTGGCCAAATAGTAAAACTACGCCCACATCCATTTATTATTAAATAAGTACATTTTTTTTTACATTTAAAATTAGCTGTTTACATCTCACACCAAAAATTACCCAAATAATTTTTTTTATAAAAAAAAAAATTACAATTACAAAAAAAAAAACCTCCTAAATAGTTACCTAAGGGTTTGAACTTTTTAAATATGCATGTCAAAGGAGTATAATAATATAATTTTTTAAATTATGGGCTTGTAAATAGTGATGTACGCAAATTGAAAAAATGCACCTTTATTTCCAAATAAAATGTCGGCACCATACATTGTGATAGGGACATAATTTAAATGGTGTAATAAGCGGGACAAATGGACAAATAAAATACATGGGTTTTAATTACGGTAGCATGTATTAATTTAAAACTATAATGGCCAAAAACTGAAAAATGATTTTTTTTCCATTTCTTTCTTAAAGAACAAGCGACACCCATGCTAACCTAGAAATAAAAAACACATATATAAGTAGATAAATACTACTTCTACTTGCATAACAGATGTATTGTGCTATCCACGTAATGATTCCTGTGAATTTTATAAAGGAAAAGCAGAAAATCCTATTCTAGGCAGTGGCCATCTTGCCAAGCTAATGCTGGCATCATATCCTCCCTGAATCTTGTTCCCCCCCCCCCCCCCTCTCTTCTCTTGCTCATTATGTATTCATTAGCTGCCCTCCTCCCAGAGTCTTCAAATACTCCCGCTGAGGTGTATACTAGTAACTGCACTTTTTTTTTTTTTTTATATTTACACATCCAATCAAGGAGTCACCTTAGCCTTGCTTGTAAACACAAGTACAACACATCCACCTGGCAGACCCATTGTGTCGGCGGTGGAGGGACCTCTCAAGAAAGTGTGCAGGTTTTTGGACCAAGTGTTCAAGCCACTTGTCGAGAGACTTCCCTCCTTCGCTAGAGACACTGGGGAGGTACTGACCCTTTTGGAGGGCTTTCAGGTTCATCCGGATGATCTATTGGTGGGTATCGATGTTGAGGCCCTATATACGTCCATACCACACTATATCGGTATTGCGGCAATTGAATTCTTTCTCACTGAAGTAGAGCAGATGCAGAGTGAGAGGAAACAATTCATACTTGAACTACTGGAGTTTGTGCTAACGAGAAACTGCTTTAGATTTGGGGGGAACTTCTATCGCCAGATCAGGGGGACGTCGATGGGGGCGGCGTGTGCCCCAGCCTATGCGTGTCTGCACCTCGGCTTTTGGGAGCGAAGCGAGGTGTATAGCAATGTGGCTTTTGGGGCGCACGCCGCCTGTTGGATTAGTTTCATAGACGACGTCTTCCTGGTCTGGCGAGGTACAAGAGCAGACTTGGCGGTATTCCTTGACCATCTTAACATGAATGATCGTAATATTGTACTTACTCATGTGGTTGACAGTAAGGAAATCAGTTTTTTGGATCTTTTAATTAGGAAAGATGATGAGGGTATCTCTACCTGTACTTATAGAAAACCAACGGCTGGCAACATGTTGTTGCATGCCTCTAGCTTTCACCCTCGGACTCAGATCCGAGGTATCCCTGTGGGCCAGTTTCTGCGAATCCGCAGAAATTGCTCAAGGGAGACTGATTTTGTGTGTGAAGCTGAGGCTATGACGACCAGGTTTCGCCAAAGGGGGTACGATGATGAACTGTTGCAGGAGGCAAAACTGCGAGCACAGTCTACAGCAAGGGAATCACTGATTAAACGGAAAGAGAAAAATCTTGTGAAAAAGGATGGTTCAATCCGACTCATCACTAAATTTGGGACCCATTGGAATCAGTTGAGAGGTATTCTTTCTCGGCACTGGCACCTGCTCCAGCTTGATCCAAAAATAGCTCGTCTAGTGGGAGATTATCCTAAGATGACGGCTAGGAGGGCCCCAAATCTGCGTGACTTGTTGGTTCGTTCTGATTATCAGCCCAAGGTGACGTCACCCACAACAATGTGGTTGGGTGAATCTAGACGTCCCTATGGGATGTTCCCATGCTCAAACTGTAGCGTTTGTCATTTAGCTGAAAGGAGCAATGTGTTTTCTGATGCTGAATCAAGACATGAGTTTGGTATAAGATCATTTATAAACTGTAATAGCAAATTTGTCTTGTACATGATCATGTGTCCATGTGGATTAAAATATGTGGGGGAGACCACACGAATTTTGAAATCTCGTATTCAGGAACATGTTAGTAATGTGAAAAATGCAACAATTGGTTCACCACTTGGGGAACATTTCATGAAATTTCATAATAGTGATCCTGAGAAAATCAGATTCAAAGGTTTTTATAAAATGAAGTTATCTTCTAGAGGAGGTGACTATGAGAGATCACTGAAACAGATGGAAATCAGGTGGATCTTTAGATTACATACGTTGTCACCAAGGGGACTAAACACTGATATGTCCCTGGTTCCTTTCTTACCTGATTGATAAGGAATGTGAGTGGTGGCCCCTGTAGTTCGAGGTTGCCGAGGTGTTACATTATGGGGCCCGGCGGCCTTCGGCCTGCAGTGGGATGCCTGTCACTTTATTTGGATAAAAAGGCTATGGTTGGTTATTCAATTGTCACCAGGGGTTGGCTGACTGGAGATGGGGTGTGCACCTAAGAGAGTCTTAGGCGAATGTATATGGTCAGGCTCTCGGGGTGTGCACTACTATCTATGGTCGCCAAAAAAAAGCCCCTTTTCTTGGCTAAGGTAACCTGCAAAATAGCTAGGTATCTGCTGGGTCCACTGTCCTATTGAATATGGATGTGTGAATGGGTGAATTGGAGCCTATGAAATGAGTGCAATTTACACACTGCTGATTTGCTATAGTTTAGCTTTAATGACAACTAAACAGTATGAAGGAAGCACTGATAGGCTCACTATGAGCATCACTTGTTACTAGGTAGAGTTGGCCTGTATTTTAATTGGAGGAGCACCAGACATGTGACTATTTATTGAAAGAGGCAAGAGCCAATCCTAACCAGCGTTTGAAAAGGCTTGGAGATAGCCAAGCGAAACTAGTCACGTGACACGGCCGTCACGGACAGCTGACCGGAACGCCGACCAGCGGCGTGTACTGACACACTGTGGAGTGGCGGCAGGGGAGCGCTCCGGCTTGGAGGATTATAGCACAGTGGAGCTTGGATCCGTGGACAGCCAGCTGGGCAACGAGGCAGACGGAGACAGTCCTAAGAGCGGTGGTGAGAGCCCGCAGGGCGCTGACGCGTATCTGCTTACATATGTCCGCTTTGCATGGCATGCTTATTGTGGCTTTGGACGTTATTGGTGAATACAAGCTGTGAAAAATGACATCATTTGAACAAGTTGTGCATATGCTTGGCTTCTAAAAACTGTGTTCTGCCAGTGGACATCTTTGCAGTCAGTGGAGAGTGGTACAATTCAAGTTACAAGGTTGTATGAATCTGAATACCAAGTACCTTCTAACCGGATGGCTGGTTCAATGACAGTTACCATTACTATACATAGTTGAGATGAATCCAACTGATTACCAACTTCATAAAGCTACTGTTTCAACAAGCCCCCTGTGTGATATATGATATATTACAGCTGAAGACCTTTTCACAATTAGTGACAGGAATTTGCTCCTCAGTTGCCACCTATTAGCACCTGAATTGGCACTTTGTGATTGAAGATTGGGTACAGTGATACCACCTCGGTCTGTGCAATACTATGAGTGGTGTGGATGTGAGTGTGTGAAGTCAGCTGACCAATTGAAACACGGCCGTGTTTTTAAGGGGGGATAAGGGGTGGTTGTGGGGGGTGTTCAAGATATCCTTCAATAAAATTTTGATACTGTTTTGAAGACACTCTCTGCAAGTCTTTTTTGTGGTGTATCTAGTGTGACAGAGAGTGGCTCCCCTTAGGGGTCAGTAATTTACAACACTCTAGCGCATCCCAATTCCATTTTTGTCTTGTAAACACAAGTAATCAGAGGGTGTTTCTGATAAGCAGCTAGGCAGGGAAATACATGGAAGAGGAGGAATATATTATAGATAAAAAGAACTCCCAGCATTTAACTCTTTGGCACTAGGGACAGTGCTCCTAAAGTATGTGATAGCCACAAACCATAACAGCAGAAACCGTTTTGCAAGTTTTTGAATGCGGGATTAGCACCTTTATAACTTAATACACTCAGACCAGTTGCTGTTGAAATTTGATTTTTATGGTGACAATACCACTGTAACCACTTGAGGACCGCAGTGTTATTTCCCCCCCCCCCCCCCCCTCCCAGTGACCAGGCCATTTTTAGTTAAATAGGCCACTGCAGCTTTAAGGCCAAGCTGCTCTCACACAAGTGATTCCCCCCCCCCCTTTTTCTCGTCTGGTAAACCCCCCCCCCCCCCAGTGTTTGTTTGTTTTTATAAATATTTGTTATTTTTTAATAAAATCCGGCTTTATTTTAATTAACGTTATTACCTTCCCTCCCCCCGCCAGCCAATCAGCGCGATTGGCTGTGATAGGCTTCAGCCTATCACAGCGGATCGCTTCCCTGTGTCCCAGGGGGACAGCCGTGTCACAGGCTGTCCCCAGTACAGTGCTGCTGCGGATCACAGCGATTTACAAAGTTTCGCCGTCTAAGTCTCTCAAACGGTGATCGCCGCTCAGAGACTGAAGGCGGGGGAGAGCGCCGCCCCCCGAGCAGGAGATGCGCGTGCAGCCTGCGCGTGATCTCCAGTTAGCCCCATAGACAGCCGTTCACGCCAATGGGTGTGGAGCAGTCCTGGGGCTGCCGCACTGCTCACGCCAATTGGCGTGGAGCAGTCGGCAAGTAGTTAATAATCCTGTTAAAATGGATTTGGAAATGAGAGGAACCGGCACCATCCAGTATATTTTGCTCTTTTATTTTCTTATAGTCAGCATGACGACAATAAAAGCAGCGTTTAAGGGCAGCCGCCCCTTTATCAAGATCTGCTGTCTATGAACAAGTTGCAACTTACATAATACCTCCTTAAATACCCAGCATGTGCAAAGTATGACCAATCACAATCGCATATACATATTAGCCAATGGCTATGGCCCCACTGTAAGCAGACCTGATGGGAAACTTCCTAGGTTACCTGCTATAGATACATAGTTCACACCCACAGCTCCCACCTCCACCACTGGCAGCCGACCTACCAGCATGCCCTCTAGGCTGGGATATCACAGAAGTCACTCCCACCAGGCTGCCGCACTGGCGGACCTGATGGGGAACATCTCTGTGTGACGCGGAGGAGGCGGAGCTAAGCGCTGTCCTCCGCGTCTCCCTAGCAACAGTAGACGCAGCCGGCGGAAAAAACGCCATTCTGTGTTGCTAGATGTTAATAGAGGGAGCGCAGGCAGCCACGACGGCCAATGGGAGGCGACCTCCTGTTTCTCATAGCAAGGAGTCCATGTATCAAACTAAAACGATCAAAGAGATGCATAATCATTTAGGACAGGACAATGAAGGAGAGCACTCAAGGGATATGCATATATGCAGACATAATTTAAATGCTCAAGGCTGCGGTGCCAAAGTAAAGAGGAATTATAAATGCACGACAGTAAGTATATAGAAGTTAATGTCATCCACGCTGTCCATGATAAAAAAATACAATAAAAGAAATAAAAAGAACCCCTAACCTCTTCAAAGGCTGGACACAATGGAAACGCAGAGGAACACAACAAATATACCAACTTATAATCAAATGAATGGCAACAAATCCAGCTTTCTGTTCAAACCTCGTGGTTCCATTGTGTCAAGCCTCTTGATCCAAAAAGCTTCTCCATAGAGCAATTTTTTTATCCTGTCTCCTCCTCTCCTCAGGAGCCCTACCTGTTCAATTATCATGTATCTGAGTTGACTCCCATGGTGGTTAGCCTGTTTAAAATAAGCCACTGCCTGGTCACTTAAAGCTTCCCTAATTGCATGTTTATGTGACGATAAACGTTTCTTAATTTTTTGCGTCGTCTGACAGACGTACAGAAGTCCACCCAGACATTTCAATGCATATAATACATACGACGAATCGCGCGTAAAACAGCCATGTATCTTAGTGCCTCTGTAGGGGTGTGTTATTTGCTCAACCCTGATCACTGAATTGCAATGCATGCAATTCATACATGGGAAAGTACCTCTGTGATTAGACTTTGACTGACCACTTCTATCAGAAGGGCAAAAATCTGCCCGAACCAATTGGTCTCCCAGATTTGGAGCTCTTTTATAGGAGATAGGAGGGGGACTCTTAAATTGCTGTATGTCAGGGAAGCTGTCAGCGAGCAAATACCAATGCCGTTTAATTAATTTGGCTATACTATAGCTCTGTGTATTGTATCTTGTTACAAATGGTATTCTCTCGCTCACATCCCTGCGCTTGCCCCTTCTCTCAGCACCGCTACCCTGTACTCTGTCTCTCGCCACCTGCACTATCTCATAAGGATATCCTCTTCACAAATTTCTCATGCATCTCCTGTATTCTCTGTGACTTCATCATCCTCAACTATCCTGTGTACTCTTTGAAATTGGCCGACTGGAATGGATCTCTTGAAGGATGGAAACTCCTGAAGTGTAAAAGGGAGTTCACATCCGTGGGCTTAAAGAGAACCTGAAGTGAGTAAAATTATTTAAAATAAACACATTACGTAGCTGCAAATGAATATTACATACTAACCTCGCTGTCAGTTCCTCTCAGAAGCTCACCATTTCTTCTTACAGTGATCCCTTCCAGTTCTGACAATATTTTGTCAGAACTGAAATATACCAGTTGCAGTTATATGTCAGCAGCGGTTAGTTACAACTGAATGTGCAAGGTAATGTCAATGTTTCGCTATGGCTCAAGTGGGTGATATTACAGTTTAACAGTGTGCTGACCAGGAAGTTGTTATGGGGTAGTGATCATTTTCAAAATGGAGGACAGAGAATTCCACTGATCACAGTGGACAAATGTGATGCAGGGGAGGAGAAAGAGATTGAGGAGTAGACTACACAGGAGGTAAGTATGACCTGTGTATGGTAATTTTTGACTTTTTATTTTCAGATCAGGTTCTCGTTAACATAGAGATCCGTGACCAGTCTCTGTTCCTTCCGCATAACCAATGTATTCAGGAAACTAACTTGTTCCATAGAACTGTGTACAGTAAATTTAATATCCATACATCTACCCATAAGTTGATCAACGAACTCTAATAGGGTCGAATGTGGCCCCGCCCACACACAAAATATATCATCAATATAACAAAACCATTGAATCGCATGTTTCTGGAAGAGTACATTATAATAAACACAGGGCCACATTAAACCCCATAGCAATGTTTAAAATGGATTTAGAATAAATTAATTCTTAGCAAAATGTATCACCCAAAGAAATAAACAACCCTGTGGGCTTAAGTGGATACTCTTCAAGATTGGACTTTTAACATTTAAATCTCTACACTATTTGGGCTCTGGATACATGAAGGACTTGCTGAAACTGCACCACTCTTCTCACAACCTCAGATCAGCAAGATCCACGCACCTCAAAAGCTTTGGAGCCAGAGCTTTCTGTCATGCTCCCCCTACCCTTTACCCTTCCACACCCATTAAGGGCTTGTTCACACCTAGGGCGTTTTGCGTTTGTTTTGGGGTTTTTTGAGTGCCACCGATTATATTAAAAAAAAAAAAAAAAGCCTAAAATCGCTAGTGCAATGAATCCTTATGGGATAGTTCATATCGGCGTTTCGTCTGCTTTCTGCTCAGCAAAGCGCTGCATGTACAATTTTTAGGGCGTTTTTGCTACAATGGAAGGTATAGGAAAAACTCGAAATGCTCACAATCGCTTTGTGCGATGTTTGCGCTTTTAAGAAAAAATACATTGTATTTATTCTTTTCCGGGTCAAAGAGTTCACTTCCTGATTTGCGTCATGAAGTGAAAAAATAGAATCGCTCTGCAAAACGCTTTGAAAAGCGCTGTACAAAAGAATCGTAGCTCGCAGGTAAGCGCGGGGGGGGGGGGGGGGGAGATCATTCACAAAACGCTGGTGTTTGCGATTTCGATTTTAGATGTGAACAAAGCCTAAAGACAGCCCCATCCCTAGAGTTGGGTGAATGTCTCTGAAGTGTGGATTTGTTTTACAAGATTGCTATCGCTCTTTTATACTGCTGAGGACATTATTTATTGTGATGTGCGCCTGATAAATGCTACATACGTCAATATAAATTGTTTGCCAACTGAGGAGAAAGTGCACTCTCTCCATTAGCCTTTTAAAATAAATGGGAGGATTTATCTACCTCCTGTCAGGTTTTATTGTGTGCAGCGCTTTCATATTTTGTGCATTTAGGCTTTACAAATGTGGTTCCCCCCCCCCCCCCCTGGGATTTAAAGTGGATCCGATGTGACCTTTTACTCATTGCATAATTGTGTTCCTTTCCTATTGTTTATAGGGCATTCCTCAAGCCAAATACTTTTATTTATTTTTTTTTTTATTATTACTCTAATTCCCTATAAACTAAATAAACCATGCCCACAGGTTTTCAGAGAACCTTGGCAGTAGCAAGGGCTCATGGGAGCTCAGTCTGGGCAGGAGGAGGAGGAGGAGGTGTTACTACTAGCTATTGATTTCAGAGGCAGAGGGGAGTAGGGGGGATTAGGTTTTTTCACAGTCTGAGTGATGATGATGCAGATAGCCTGCCTCTGTGTAATGTTTACAAACAACATGGCTGCTGTCATTGTATCACAGGAAGAAATAATAATTTTCTATTAAATCTGTTTGCAGCTAGATTTGCTGTGTAAACTTTAGATAAGATATATAGACAAGTTACTTGTTTTAGTTCATTTTTCATCTCAGATCCGCTTTAAGTACATTTTAACCACTTTAGGATCCTTGTTACGCATATCTACGCCCCTTTAAACTACACGTGCGGATCAGGGGGGTAGATATGCGTACTGCTGCCCTACCGTCGCATTCACGATCCCCGCGCTGTTTACCATCGATCCACCATCGCAGCCCCCTCCATCTGTGATCAGGATGTGAGAATCTTTTGATTCTCAATCCCGATCACCGTTCCGTGTCTTCGGAGAGCTTGTTAATGTTGCATAAGCTCTCAGACCCTTTGGGCTTTGTTCTATTAATAGAAACATGGTCTCAGTAGCACCATCTTGTGGCCAAAAAGTAAAATACACCTATTTATGCCACTATACTGTTTTACATAGAAAGTTTTATTTATTTATTTTTTTTATTACTTTTAACCCCTTCTATCCCTGCCCCACAGTTACAGAAATAAAACACTTGTTAAAAAAATTACATCATCTTTTTTTTTTTACATAATTCCCTTAGGGACTTTTCTAATACGGATGTCATGAGTATATTTTTTCAAAAAAAGTTCTTGTAATAAGTGAAAAAGTATTAAAAATCCCTAAATGGAAAAATGCTCCCTTCATTTCCAGATAAAATATTATCACCATACATTGTGCTAGGGACACAATTTAAACGTTGTAATAAACCAGACAAATGGGCAAATAAAATGTGTGAGTTTTATGTACCAAAGCACATTTTATTTTAAAACTATAATGGCTGAAATTGAGAAATAATCATTTTTTTTCTTTTTTTCCTTCTTATTCCCTTTACAATGCATATAAAACAAAATAATTCAGAGCAAAAACTACCACCCAAAGAAAACATAATTTGTGGCGAAAAAAACAATATATAGATCATTTCATTGTGATAAGTAACAATAAAGTTATCGTTGAATGAATGGGAGGAGCGCTGAAATGTAAAAGTTGTTTTGGTTTTTAAGGAAAAAAACCTGTGATCCTGAAGTGGTTAAACAGCAGTGGCAGTGTTCTCCCCAGAATCAAACAAGTGGGCGGGCCGCCCACTTGAAATTAAGCCCCGCCCGGCTGTTTTCACGTGATCTATCAAGACGCTCTGGGCTCTCTTGCAAAATGGCAAAACCCAGCGCTGTCCTGAATCTGCCCTGCTTGTCTGCGTACAAAATCTTCTGCTTCCCGGCAGGCTCATACATTAATTGGCTCAGCGCGTGGTGAGAGGTGGGACCATCTGCGCTAGCCTACAGACTGTGGGGGGCGTGTTAGAGGCTGTCTACTTGCCGGAGTTTACATTGCAGGGAGACTCGAGCCGATTGAGGTACATGCACATGGTTTGGCAGACCGGGGATTTATTGATGCATTCACGGTTGCCAAATACCACAGCTTCTCCCTCGGTCTGTACTCCTCACAGCCAGGTTACTTCTCTCTGCAAGCGTCCAGCGTGTCAGGCTCCGCCTCCAGCTACTGCTGTCCTCCGTATTCTTCTGATAGCTGGGACAGCATGGTTACGCTAGAAGCAAGCGAGTCACACTCTAGACCTCACAGCTAATGGAGCACGGCAGCCCTCTCAGTAAATGCTGTCCCTCACATTCCATCGGGGCTTACTCTGGTCTGACTCCTGTGATCACTGACCAGGTCACACAGAGTTCATTCATGCCTATATATAGCAGGAGAGGCTGAGCCATTATAGTTTCCTCAATTCCTAGTGCACTGTCTGTGCGGGAGGTGAGGGCCAGTTCCTTTACTGCTAAATGGAAAAAAAAAAAACATTTTGATTGGACTGCAGTCTGCATCCATCTTGCCACCTCTGCCCAGCATTTTTCAAAAAGGTCTGTACCTTGTATCCTCTGCTTTCACCCACCACTAGTCCTAACCATTCCTTCCCCAGAGGCACCATTGCTACAAGACCTCACTGCTTTTTCTATACTGTATAGCAGATCTCCACTGCTGCAGCACAGATACATTTAGGTAAAGAACAGTATTTTCTGTGTCATCTGACAGGCAGCCATGCGCTGTAAACCTGCACAGGGCTGTGTAGCAGTGTGGCTTCAATTTATAACCAACGCTGATACACAGCTCTGGGTCTGCTCACAGCATGTAGTCGCCTTTCAGATGATACAAAGGGCTCACATGTCCCTGCTTTTACCAGTACTGCTGCAGGGAGATAATCAGAAGGGCACTATCTGCATGGAGTCTGTATGTTCTCACTGTGTCTGCATGGGTTTCTGCTGGGCACTCCGGTTTCCTCCCAAATCCCAAAAACATAAGATAAGTTCACTGGCTTCCCCCTAAATTAGCCATAGACTACAATACATACACTACACAATACACACATATGACTATGGTAGGGACTAGACTGAGCCACTTTAATGGACAGTTAAGTGACAAGACAATATACGCTGTACAGCGCTGCGGAATTTGCGCTATATAAATACTTAAGAAATAATAATAATAGTGGGCACTCACCACCAATGAGTAGGTAAGCAATATATGGGTGGGGGTGGTTTGAGGGTGAGACGTGGTAGTAAATATCCCATACATTTTCCCGTCGCACCCCACCCGGCTACTTTTTCATGCCACCCGGCTGGAAAAAATTTCTGGGAAGAACACTGAGTGGGAAAGTTTCACAAGGGTAGAGTTCAGCACAAATTTGTCGATAGTTGACTATCCATATAGGCAATATTTTTAAACTTCCTTAAATAGAAGTATACTAAACCTTTATTGTTTCTAAGTTTTTTTTTTTTTTTTTTTTTTTATGTTTTTTTATGTCTTGCAGGGGGGCAATATGGGTCTCTGCAAATGTCCCAAAAGGAAAGTAACAAATCTTTTCTGCTTTGAACACCGTGTCAATGTTTGTGAACACTGTCTGGTAGCCAATCATGCCAAGGTGAGTGTTCTCAGTGCTAAATTTTTGCCCATTTGTATGTAGTTTATTTAATTAATATGCTTGCAAGTACAAATTCACTATCTACTTTTAAAAAGATTGCTATCGTTTTTTTCATCTCCATTCTTAAAGTGGAACATTTTAAAAGTGGAATTGCAGTCAAAATTTCCTCTCTGCTCCAGTACATCTGCAACACTAGAGAAAAAGACACCCGCTCTGTCGAGCGATGTGCGTCATCCCTTCTCTCCAAACCCCACTCTGCCACCATAGCAACAGACCCAGCATTGCACCTATACAGCACTCACCCCAAACTGCCACCAAAGGTGGGTGTTAAAACAATGTGGGCTAATAATTTAGCATGCGTATAGGAGCTTCAGGCCCCACCCACCATCCTCAACACATCCTGCCTACATCTAGCTCTGGCTACCTATGTTGTGGCCACCTATCCTGGCTACACCTAGCTCTGGCTACCTATGCTGCAGCCACCTACTACTGGCTACCTATGCTGCGACCACCTAGTACTGGCTACATCTATCCCTGGCTACCTATGCTGCGGCCACCTACTACTGGTTACACCTATCCCTGTCTACCTATGCTGCGGCCACCTACTACTGGATCCACCTATCACTGGCTGCCTATGCTGCGGCCACCTACTACTGGCTACACCTATCCCTGGCTAGCTATGCTCCGGCCACCTACTACTGGGGTGGGGGGGGGGGGCATATTATTTAATGTAAGGGGGGGCTGGGTCCAAATAATTGTATAATACTGTCATACTGTGGTATTTTGTTTGACGGTTATCATACTGTTGCAACCCTTCATCCAACAGACGAAGGCAGCTGATGTTTCAGACACATAGGTCCGGTACCCATACACTAGGTCGATTTCCCGTAGATATACAGAAGATTTGATCGCTGTGATCGAATCTGCTATTTAATCGTTCAGGAAAATTCGTTCGGCCGAGTTGATCAGTCCAGAGGGAAAATTAGGGTTGGGAGCACGTCGTTAACGGCATTAGATTCAGTGGAGACTGACGCAGCAATAATCTCACCTGTCTGGCTGGGGCCCGTGCTGCCACTTCTTTCGGCTGACCTTCTCCTTCATGTCCTCTTCATTTCTTGTCCTGTCCTGTGACAAGCCGAAGTTTAAACAGTAGAGCTCCCTCTACTGTTTGAACTTCGGCTCGCCACTGGTCGGTACAGGAAGTGAAGAGAATGCCAGAAGAAGTGACAGCAATGACCCGGGGACTCACGCTGTCGGACACGTGAGATTATTGCCGATGGCTGGAGAGCCCAAATGGGGGGGGAGAGGCCTGGGGGCGGCAAGGCAGGTGGCGGCAGCGACAGCTCCACAGGTTTTTAATCGAATTCATACTTAAATCGATTCAAAATCTGTGCAGTGTGTGGGCAGCCAAATATATCAGAGAGGGATCTATCTGTTGGCTATCAACCAGTGTATGGCTTTAGTCATGGGAGGTGGAGACGCCCAAAAATAGGTAATGTAATGAAACAAAAAAATAATAAAATGGTGGAAGGAGGTCTTTACCATTCCAGAAGGAAGAACCCAAACCACAGGGTAAATTAAAAGATTAAAAAATTTTTTATTCAGCACCATTAAAATAACACGTTTCACAGGTCTCAGCCTGCTTCTCCAGGTCAATACAACTGCCTTTAAAATATGGTCACAAGCATGGATGCCAGAAATAATAATAGTATTTCTAGCGTCCATGCTTGTGACCATATTTTAAAGGCACTTGTATTGACCTGAAGCAGTGCGATGAGACCCGTAAAACGCTTTGTCCTTTTAATCCTCTAGATTGTAAGCCTTCGGGCAGGGTCCTCCTCTTTATGTCTCCTACCTGTTCACGCACTTCCATTACCGTACACCCATCCTATGGATCTGGGTGAACTCTTAAGTGAACTCGACTTGCTTAATCTCCATGCTTCCATCCAGTGACTGACTAAGCATTGCTTTGTACTCCTACTGTGCTGTGTGATCTGGTTTTCATGTATTCCTGTATTGTCTTATTGCTGTATGTCTGTAACCTTAAAGTGAACCTCCGGACTAAAAATTGACTCAGCAGCACTAAAAAAGGCCTGATGTTTCTTTAACAGTTTCACAGCATCAGAACTTTGTTTCTCTTATACAAGCCTCATTTTTAGCTGCACAGAAGAAAACTGCCCAGGCTTTTTTTCCCCTGATGCTGTGCAAAGCATGATGGGATTTCTGATTTTGTTGTTCTCGTTCTGTTTTGGTGCAATTTTTTTTTTTTTTTTTTTTTACATTTTGAATTTGACATTTGAAGCCTAGCGTGTGGAGCAGGGAGGGGTTATCAGGACACAGAACAGTTGGAACTGTGTCGTATGCTCCCTGTCACCTTCTTTCAACCAAAAAGATGGCTGCCCCCATGACAAAGATGGCAGCCCCCATGAATCACAAACATTTGCCTGTTCTTTTAAAACTGGGTGGGTAAGAGATTATATTACCTATCTATTTTAATTAACATAACTAATGTAACTTGATGACAGTATGTTTGTTTAGGCTGAAGTTCCCCTTTAAGGGCCCATTTCCCCTAGCCACCGTGCGCGGCTGCGAGACGCGTAGTGGCACTTCCAGGTCTGCGGATACACAGACTAATCCCAGAAGCCGTGCCATGCACAGCTATGGGATTCGCTGCCTCCCGCACAAAAACTGATGGCAATGTCGGACGAATTGCTAGGGCAAGCGATTCGGCCGGCGGCGCCATTATTTCCTTTGGCAGAGTTTCCCTGAGCGATGGACGTACTCTATAACTATGTAACGATGTAAAAGGACCAGTGTGTCTGAAATGCGTCGGTGGCCTTTGTCTGTTGGATGTGCCTAATAATAAAGCTCCTGAATTTTATTTCACCATGGTGTGCTCCGGGTGGTTTTGCCAGGCACTACTAAAACAGTGGGAAAGGGGTTGTAGAGGTCTGCCTGTTTGCTTTTTTTTTCTCTCTCTCTTTCTCTAATGGTAGATTAGTGAATGCATTTCAGATTTTTGTTCTTACAATGTGTTAGCCCTTGCTCACACTTAAGTGCAGATGGCCCTTCGATTGGAACGCAACGGATGCAATCGCATGGCATCTGTGCTGCGGTGCGTTGTGCTGGTGATCCCATTCACTACAGGAAGGAATTTTTTCCCTTTTGGGGCTAATTGGACCATGCCTTGTAATGGTTTTTCGCCTTCCTCTGGACCAACAGGGTATGTGAGGGGGCGGGCTGGTGTTGTACTTTGTTCTCTGGTTGAACTCGATGGACGTATGTCTATTTTCAACCCAAATAACTATGTAACAGAGAATTGGTCAGCGCTGTGCTTTGCTGAAAAATGCATGCAGTAGTGTGATAGTCAATTGCACTACTGCACAGCGCATGTAGTCTGTTCATCAAAATGTCTTATGTTCCTGTTTGTCACACACCATGCCCAAGTGCGCACGGCAACACATATTGGGCTCGATTCACAAAGCCGTGATCGATGATATCACAGCCGTGATATGCTTAACATGCGGGTAGCGCATGTACAAGTTTGCGCGCATAATAGTAATGGTTTGTGCGCATTAACTTTCCCCGTTCACACGCTAAAATATGGGTTAGTGCATGAACGGTGAAAGTTGAATGCGCGCAAACCTTTACTTTTATGCGCGCTAACCCGCCGCTAAGCATATCGCGACCGTGATATAATTGATCACGGCTTTGTGAATCGAGCCAATAGTGTGAACGAGGCCTTGCTAACAATGCAAACTTTTATATCTGTAAGTCGATCATTTCCTCAGTACTGAAATAATTCTGTTTTCTATTCCAGTGTATTGTACAGTCATACCTACAGTGGCTTCAGGACAGTGATTACAACCCAAACTGTCGTCTCTGCAACACACTACTGTCCTCTAAGGAGACTGCTCGCCTTGTCTGTTATGGTACGAGCTTTTCTTCATCAAATAAAGTTGTGTATGTGTGTTTGTGTGTGTCTTGTCACCTGCTGAACTTAAAAGTAGCCACTTCTATTTGTGTACATAGAATACATTTTAGTCTTTTTTTTGAACTTCATTTCAGATCTATTTCACTGGTCCTGTCTGAATGATCTGGCCTCCCAACTACCACCAAACACCGCACCTGCTGGATATCAATGCCCCAGCTGCCAGGGGCCCATCTTTCCCCCCAGCAATCTAGTGAGTCCTGTGGCTTCCACTCTGCGGGATAAACTCTCAACGGTCAACTGGGCAAGAGCAGGACTAGGTCTGCCTTTGGTAAGTCATAAATCATGTTTCCTAGTGAGCACTATAATCATTCTTTGCTTTATTTTTAGTGAGGTTTGCCTTGTTAATTTTGCAAGCATGCACTTTCATACATTTTCTGTCCCGAATCTTAATCGCAAGAAGCACGCCGGCTAGTGGAAATCGGCCCTAAGAGAACCTCATCTGTTGCTACCTTTTTATGATATCATGGTTATCAATGCATCCTTTTCTCCTACTTAGATTGAAGAGGTACAGCCTTTAGATGAGGTATCGGAGCAAGATGTCACAGATTACAGGGATTGGTCAGTTATTAATTGTGAGTTCCATCACCTTTCTCTAATATGAAGAAGCTTGGAGCCTTATTGATTTTTCATGTTTTTCCTGGTTTTGTGGTTTCTTCTCAGCATCCTCTGATCACATGTCAGAAAATGCTGGAATAGCACAGCAGACAGGGTATCTGTACAGTTCTGCGCCCACTCCTTCAGCAGATCATGGTTTGTCTGTAGGCATGTCCAAGGACCATTCTGTCACTGGAGCTGAGAGCATTGCTATGAATGCAGGTGAGAGGGGGGTCAATAGCTTAATGAAGGGGAAATTGGAATGTATCATATGAAAAATTGCTGAAAAGAAAAAAAAAATAAAAACCTGTTTTAGAAAGTGGAATACTAACTTTATACACATATAGTATTGTACCCATAACATGTTTCGATGTGAACTGTGCATAAAAAAAAGTTTGATTGAGGCTCCTGTCACACATGGTGCGGCATGATTTTTTTTTTTTTTCGTGAGGCTTAAAACCCCACCTAAGTTCATTGCATGGTTACATGCATTTTGTGCCCTGCGGCTAACTGCACTGCTTAATTAGTGACGTATTAACTGCCAGACAGGAAGTATGATACTTCAATTCCCATGATCTCCACACCGCTACTGCGAATGTCTTAAAAGATTGTTTGCATTGTCCTTGACTCCCATAGAGTCGTGCGCTGCACTCAAAGCAACTCGCTGCGGCTTTGTGTACCATGATGTAACGCGGTAAGTGTGCAAGGGGCCTAAAAATGCACTGTTTACCAGGCCAAATAGTAGACTACCTGTCGCATCAATTCACAGATTCTCTGTCTGCTTCCTCCCTCCCTTCCCCAGTCTTTATGAAGCCATGATAGGCTGGTAGTCAGTAGGGAGGCGGAGCTTTAGCTGATACAGCAATCATTAGTTTATGCATGTGACCAACTGCTGAGTGTTTCAGACTTGGGTGGCAGCTGTTAGTCCAACAGAAACTCTGATATAATGAAGCAGATGGGGTTTTTGTTTTTTGTTTGTTTTTCCCTCTGTGCAACAACCACATTGTTGCTTTATGCATACTTAATTTAAAAATAATATTCAGTTACCTGAACTAGAGCTTTAACTCTGTTCAGACTGAATGCTCTGGTTCCTTTTAAAGTCCAAACTTTTTTTTTTTATCTTTGTACACTTCCTGATCACTGTGATTGGCTCAGTGATCAGGAGGTAAGGAGCCAATGAAAACGGCTCAGAACTCAGCTGTCTTAAGACAGCTAAATTCTGTGCTCGGGATCGGGCGGCATTAAAACTACGCTGCATCAGGCTTAGGCAGCCACGAGTGTGGCGTAGTTTTAACTATACATGGTCCCAAACTGGTTAAGCATAATTTTTGTATATCTCAGGTGGCCATACATCTACTGATTTTACTGCCCGATTAACCCTCTGGTTTGATCAGAGAGGAATCTGATTCTTGATTGATCTGCCCATACATGCTCCTTTAGTGTGCAGAACATGCTAGAATTCTCATCTCTCTATCATTAGTTAGAAGTCTGCAAAAATCATATATAATTTTATGACATCTGTGTATCTGTTTACTGCAATGACCCCTTCATGACAGAAAGAAAAAGACTGTAAAACTGTGGAAATTATGGGGATACAATAAGGGAGATGCTGAGGATGCTCTATTTTCTATACTTGCTAATCCCTCCCACTGACCACTTTCTATTAAGGTACATCTGATCTGAAAGGGGTAAGAAAGCTGCCATATTTATTTTGTTTTAAACTATGCATATTCCCTGGTTATCTTGCTAATCAACAGAATAAAAAAGGAAGGAGCGCTCCTTAGTGTGTTATCCTTTAATGAATAAAAATAATGCGTATACAAGCTGCACTTACTAGATAAAAAGCAATTGAAGTGTGTAACTGGGCTGTGACAGCCCTCTCTGCAACAACCGAATGGTGGTAACCTGGGGACGGCTTTGGCCAGTAGCTGTCCAGGTCTGGATGGTGAAAGACCAGAGGTTCCTCCGAGGTGCGAAACGTGTCCTGGATAACGTCACAACGCATTTTGGCGTATCCACTCCTTCATCAGGTAACATATCCAGCACGCACATGGTGAGTTTAAATAGGAGCTGAAATTGGCTCCAAAATGAGTGCGGGGTGTCGTTCAAGGTGGATCTGTGGGCGATTCAAAGTGAAAAGGGGAGGAGGTGGGTGTCAAGAAACAGGAATTTTTTTCTTCAGACATGCGGAACGTTGATGGGAGTGGGGTTCGCTCACAGTTTAGTAAACTTATGGCTTTTTGGGAAGAGCATCACATCTGGAATGACAACCCCTTTGGAGCGAGCCTCACTCTCTACCTCAGATATATAGACGATGTGCTTATTGTGTGGGACGGCCCTGGAGAAAGCTTTGAATAGTTTCATGATTTCTGTAATCAGAACATGTATGGGTTAACATTTACCTCTGTGAAGGATAAAAATAGGATCATCTTCCTAGATCTGGAACATGATCCACAAGGGTGTATCATATCACACACCCACTTTAAACCCACCGCAGGGAATTCCTTTTTGCATAAAGACCGCTGCCATCACCCAAGATGGATCAGCAAGATACCTAGAAGTCAGTTCTGTCGCCTCAGATGGAACTGTACCAATGACACAGATTATCAGACACGGGGCGATTACCTGAGGAGAAAATGTATTGCACAAACACTGGGATAACCTAATCCCTATTGGCCCCTTTGACAACGGTAATATAATACCTAGGATAGAACTTTTATTAGGTCTTTTACTATAAAAATTAAGGCTATAACACCATCACCAACAACATACATAAGAGGAGGGGATATGACACTGGTAGGGGTGTATGACACATATAACTTGTGGGTTGCCCAGAATATAAGGCTCACCCAAAGGAATACAGGTGTAGCGTAATTCCGTATTACACTCTGCACTCATTAGTAAGTAAACTAAATCCACCATATAACAGTCAATCTATATTTAGACTGCAGTCTATGCAAGGTGTGCCAGATAAGAACTCCACTACAATACAGAGCCTTGGCCTATACCTGTTTGTCGCTTTTCAATGCACTTTTAAGCACTGCACCTTTTATTTTTTTTTCCTGACTAAACTACTTTCGCCTCCTGGACGTACTAGCTACGTCCAGGAGGCCATGTGCGCGTGCGCGTGCTCCCGGCCCGCGGTTCGTTAGCCAGGCAATTGGTGAATCGGGCTATGGTGCCCGATCACTGATTCCTCGCCCCCGCAGAAAAAGCAACAGCTTCTCTCGGAAGCTTCGCTTTTTCTGGCTCTAGCGTCCCCATGCGTCCCTCTAAGCGTACATGTTTAATATAAAAAAAAACCATGTAAATAATAAAAAAAAGTAAATATTTACCTAAGGCCCCGTTCACACTTGCGGTTTTGCAAAAACCGCACCGGATGTCCGGACCGCACCGGAGCCGGATCGGACCTGAACCGTACGGTTCCTGTCCGGATCCGGTCCGGTTGCATACGGTTTCCGTGCGGTATGAACACGGTTCCGGTCCGGATCCGGATTCTTAAAGAGATAACAACCTGTATAAATACCTGGGGTTCTGGGAGGTCAGCAGAAGCTCTGGGGTCATTGTTGGAGACAGCTGGACGTGTGGAGACCATCCTTGGATACAGAGACAGCAGTTGGGACCATGGATCCAGTCATTTTTTACGCTTATTACCTGGGAATTCTCTCCTTCCTGTTGTTTACCTACTACTATGTGGGGAGAAGGCGTGCTCCTCGCAGGAGATGGTGGGTGCACCCTCTACTAGCCAGGAGGCAGAGGAAGGGAGAGTTCCAGGCCCTCTACCGGGACCTCAGACGACACCCACAGAAGTTCTACAGCTACACTCGGATGTCTATTCCCCTGTAAGTATATAGGCCTAAATACACCAACCCCCACCATTCCTAAACACCCCACCCTCACCCCCACAACACCTCATCCCTGTATACCTAGCTAAACACACCACCCTGACCCCCACACCCCTGTATACCTAGCTATACAGTACACCCCCACCCTCCACAACACTCCCAAACCTCTGTAAACACACCTCCCCCATCCTCCACCCAACACCTTGTCCCACAACATACTTTACAGCTTCTTCCTTTCCATCTCCTGACAGGTTTGATACCCTTTTGGAGATGGTAAAGGATGACCTTAGGAAGAAGGATACCACGTTCAGGAGAGCAGTCACACCACAAGAACAACTACTCATCACACTGAGGTATGTAAAAACAAAATTTTTTTATTGCAAAAACAACCACTTTCCAACATGGAAACATTCTTCCAACATGGAAGACAAAAAAATAACATATCTATGGTATAGCCCGGTCAGTTTTAAGGAACACCAACCACCAACTTTGTGCTGGAAGAGTTGTAGGGCATAGCTGCCCAAGTGTCTTTCGGGGACACCAGGCCCTAATAAATTGAAGTGCTTCAAAAACCTAACCACTGGCACAGGACCCTCTGAGCCATGGATGAAGGACACAGGTCAGTGAAAAGGCTAGGCCTCTCACCGACCAGTGTAGGTGTCCTTCATCCATGGTTTCAAGGGTCTTGTGCAAGTGGTTAGGAACAAGAAAAAAGTGAGGAGCAAGAGGAACCGATGGCAGAGGTGCATGACTACAGGTGCAGTGCAACAGGCACAAGGTTGTGACCCAGGTAGTGTCTTTCGGGGACACCAGGCCCTAAAATTGAAGTGCTTTAAAAACCTAACCACTGGCACAGGACCCTCTGAGCCATGGGTGAAGGACACAGGTCAGTGAAAAGGCTAGGCCTCTCACCGACCAGTCAAGGTGTCCTTCATCCATGGTTCAAAGGGTCTTGTGCAAGTGGTTAGGAACAAGAACAAAGTGAGGAGCAAGAGGAACCGATGGCAGAGGTGCATGACTACAGGTGCAGTGCAACAGGCACAAGGTTGTGACCAAGGTAGTGTCTTTCGGGGACACCAGGCCCTAAAATTGAAGTGCTTCAAAAACCTAACCACTGGCACATGACCCTCTGAGCCATGGATGAAGGACACAGGTCAGTGAAAAGGCTAGGCCTCTCACCGACCAGTCAAGGTGTCCTTCATCCATGGTTCAAAGGGTCTTGTGCAAGTGGTTAGGAACAAGAACAAAGTGAGGAGCAAGAGGAACCGATGGCAGAGGTGCATGACTACAGGTGCAGTGCAACAGGCACAAGGTTGTGACCAAGGTAGTGTCTTTCGGGGACACCAGGCCCTAAAATTGAAGTGCTTCAAAAACCTAACCACTGGCACATGACCCTCTGAGCCATGGATGAAGGACACAGGTCAGTGAAAAGGCTAGGCCTCTCACCGACCAGTCAAGGTGTCCTTCACCCATGGCTCCAAGGGTCTTGTGCAAGTGATTAGGAACAACAAAGTAAGGAACAAGAGGAATCAAAGGCACAGGTGCAGGACTACAGGTGCAGTGCAACCGGCACAAGGTTGTGACCCAGGTAGTGTCTTTCGGGGACACCAGGCCCTAAATTATTAGTGCTTCTAAAACCTAACCACTGGCACAGGACCCTCTGAGCCATGGATGAAGGACACAGGTCAGTGAAAAGGCTAGGCCTCTCACCGACCAGTGAAGGTGTCCTTCACCCATGGCTCCAAGGGTCTTGTGCAAGTGATTAGGAACAACAAAGTAAGGAACAAGAGGAATCAAAGGCACAGGTGCAGGACTACAGGTGCAGTGCAACAGGCACAAGGTTGTGACCCAGGTAGTGTCTTTCGGGGACACCAGGCCCTAAAGTTCAAGTCCAGCAAAACCAAAAGTTCCCTGACATGGTCATCTGAACACCTCTGAACCTTGGTTGAAGGAGATGGGGCAGGGAAAAGGTTGGGCTAAAAAGCCCTGTGATGGTATCCTTCCTCCGAGGATCGGAGGTATTCAGAGGAGCATGTCCAGGAACAATTTGACTTTTTTTTTCAAATTGTATCGGCACCACTACTAGAAAAGGTGGGAGTTGCTGCCTGGAAATCTGGACTGTCTTGGGTGCTGGTCGTGGATGAGCTGGACCCTGACAGCGGTGGCCCATATTGACTGCCTCTGTAGCCGGTGTACATCTGTGATGATTGCCAGGTGGGCACCGCTGTTGGTTGTGGGGGTCTAAAAATTGGTGGTTGCAATAATGGCGTGTCCATGTGCTGTTTAATCACCTCCAGCAAATTGGAATGGCACGCCATCAGGTTTTGGGAAGGCACCTTTTCCAGATATGGTATTAGAGACATCACAGTGTGAAAACACGGGTGTGCCTGCAATTTCAGTAGTTCCTTGCTTTGTTGATGCATTTGCTGCATCATGTTCTGCAGCTGGCCCACCGACTGATGATGCTGCGCACGCAGTTGGTCGATTTCTCCTCTGTGCATCTCATGCATCATTTTAAGCTCGTCCCTGTAGTGCCCATGTACAGCGTCGAGCTCACATTGCAGTGAAGTGATGTGGGACTTGTACTGCTCCATGATATGGCCCCTGTCCTCATCTTGCAACTGCCGGGTTATGAGAGTTTGGTGGCTCTGAAGAATCCCGAGAAGTCCGGAGACAGCCCCGGACATCTCGGACTCTGTCTCTCTCCTTGTTGGGGGGAGGGTACCTCGACGCCTCACTGGTGTGGTGGTCCTCACTGGTGGTGTGGCAGCATCTTCCCGTCCTCTGGCCTGTGTCGGGGTTGCCCTGCGCGCTGGTTGTGCTGCAGTCTCTCGGTGCTCCTCACTTTGTTCTTGTTCCCCTGGAGCTTCCATAGCGGTCGATTGTGGAGGTTCAGCTTCTTCCACACTCGGTCCTGCAACCTCAACATCCAAGCTCTCTTCTGCCAAGTCATCATCAAAGGAGAGAGTTGGGATTAAGGACTCCCTCCTCCTACTCCTCTCCTCGGGGCAATAGGTTACATCGGCGACGTCATCATCCACCAAGCTCTCCTCACTGCTGAACCGTGCCTCCTGGGTCGGTTCCTCTTGCTCCAAATTGTCTTCAGTCCTGTAGATAAAAACAATATTTATTGGTGTGCCAAACAGCATGTGGCGTCAATTCACAGAGCTAGCAAACACTAGCAATCACTTTATCAACCGTTTCTACCCAACATTTGATAAAGCTTGTGAGAAAAGTTCGCTAGCCATGGGAATTGAGGCCATAGCAATACATGGCCGAAGTCATGGTAAATGAGCTCTCAGTTCCTGCCCACAGTAGTGGTACTTACAGTCTAGGTTCCAGGCTTGCATTGATGAAAGACAATTGCTTGGCAAATTGGTAGTCTTTTTGTCGCCTTCCCCCGCCACTGCCACTTCGTTCGGCAAGTTTTTTCTTCCGTAGCCATTTCACGTATGCATCCCGTATATTACGCCACCTTGTCTTGAACCTTTCTCCTGTAACGACATGAAAAATTGATTTCGATTATTTCTCTTGTAGGTACATCGCAACTGGACAAACATATACATCGCTACATGTCACATTTCGTATTGGGAAGAGCACGGTGGCAGGCATCGTCGTGAGGACTTCGAGGATCCTTTGGACGCGACTGAGGGCCAGATACATGCCTGTGCCGGACACCACGAAATGGGAGGAGATCGCCCAGGGCTTCTGGACCGAGTGCAAGTTTCCTAATTGTGTTGGCGCACTGGATGGGAAACACATCCGGATTCAGAAACCCTTGGGGAGTGGCAGCCATTATTTCAACTATAAAAAATACTTCAGCATTGTTCTAATGGCAGTGGCAGATGCGGACTACAAGTTTGTGTACGTGGATGTGGGGTCGTACGGTAGTTCCAATGACTCTGGAATTTTCCAGCGTACGACCCTTTGCCGGCTGATGGAGGAAGGCAGACTGCGTCTCCCCCGTGACAGACCCTGGCCTGGGACAAGGGCACCGGCCTACCCCTATGTGTTTGTGGGGGACGAGGCCTTCGCCCTGTCCGACCATGTAATGCGTCCGTACTCAGACAGGGGACTTGATGCCAGCCAGCTACACTTCAATGCTCGGTTGAGCCGTGCAAGGAGAATGGTGGAGTGCACATTTGGGATCCTGGTGTCAAAGTGGAGGGTGTTCCACACGCCCATGCTGCTGAAACCGGCAAACGCAGTTGTCGTGGTGAAGGCAGCATGCATCCTCCACAACTTTGTGCGGCAGGAGGAAAGAGAGACTCCGGAACCCCCGAATGTGCTTCCACTAATGCCCCTGCGGAGGTATGCAACCAGGCCAAGGGTAGTGTCACTGCGGAACAGGGACCAACTGAGACTTTATTTTACCACACCACCAGGACGAGGGTGAATGTTTGGTTTTTAATATGTTTTGTTGAAATGTGTTTATTTTGGAGTTTCAAGTTTTTGAGTGATTTTAAATGTATAATTTTTACAATAAATTGATGTATAATAATTGGTCATTGTGTATGTTTTATGTGCACAGGTGGGGTACATCGCAGGTGGGTGGGATACATCACAGGTGGGTGGGATACATCACAGGTGGGGTACAGGTGGGTGGGATACATCACAGGTGGGGTACAGGTGGGTGGGATACATCACAGGTGGGTGGGATACATCACAGGTGGGATACATCACAGGCGGGGTACAGGTGGGTGGGATACATCACAGGTGGGGTACTGGTGGGTGGGATACATCACAGGTGGGATACATCACAGGTGGGGTACAGGTGGGTGTGATACATCACAGGTGGGTGGGATACAGCACAGGTGGGGTACAGGTGGGTGGGATACATCACAGGTGGGGTAGAGGTGGGTGGGATACATCACAGGTGGGGTACAGGTGGGTGGGATACATCACAGGTGGGTGGGATACATCACAGGTGGGATACATCACAGGTGGGGTACAGGTGGGTGGGATACATCACAGGTGGGGTACTGGTGGGTGGGATACATCACAGGTGGGATACATCACAGGTGGGGTACAGGTGGGTGTGATACATCACAGGTGGGTGGGATACAGCACAGGTGGGGTACAGGTGGGTGGGATACATCACAGGTGGGATACATCACAGGTGGGGTAGAGGTGGGTGGGATACATCACAGGTGGGGTACAGGTGGGTGGGATACATCACAGGTGGGGTACAGGTGGGTGGGATACATCACAGGTGGGTGGGATACAGCACAGGTGGGGTACATCACAGGTGGGGTACAGGTGGGTGGGATACATCACAGGTGGGTGGGGAACAGGTGGGTGGGCAACACGTGGGTGACACAAATCCATAGCAAAAGTGGAATACATCACAAGCTTAAACCACAAGCCCCCCCCAAAAAACTTCTAGTCAACATACCCTCTGTGCCTTGCTGTCTCTTGCTCAAGTTCTCAAAGTCCTCCACATACAGCTTGGCAATTTTTTTCCACAGGCCTCTGCATTTTTTGATGTTGCTGTGGTCCGCATCCCCCTTGTCCCACAGGGCTGGTACCTGCTGCACCTGTAGGATGAGGTCTTCTGATGTGTAGGGCCTCACCCCCTCGCTATCAGACAGATCCTGCTCCATATTGCTGCCAAAGAGCTCCAGCATGAAGTCACTGCTGCTCCACTCTGTGAACGCTGGTGCCATGTGGTCCCCATCCAAAATGGCCACCATACCATAGAGTCAGCATAGGAAGTGTGGTACAACATCCGGTTTTTATAGCCAGTGTGTTGTGCGCTCTCCGGTTCTCATTGGTTTCCATTGGCCGGATGCAACATTCCGGCTCCGGACGAAACGGACGCATGTGAACGGTCGCATAGACTTTCATTGCTATGCCGTGCGTCCGTTTCGTCCGGTCCGCATGCGGTCCGGCTCCGGCACGGCTCCGGCACGGCGATTCCGGATAGCAGCCGCTAATGTGAACCGGGCCTAAGGGTCTAAACTTTTTAAATATCAATGTAAAGATGAAATATTTCTATTTTTTATTTTTTTTTTAACTTGTAAATAGTGATGGATGCAAAACGGAAAAAATGCACCTTTATTTCCAAATAAAATATTGTCGCCATACATTGTGATAGGGGCATAATTTAAACGGTGTAATAACCGGGACAGATGGGCAAATACAATACGTGAGTTTTAATTATGGAGGCATGTATTATTTTAAAACTATAATGGCTGAAAACTGAGAAATAATAATTTTTTTTCTTATTCTTCCTGTTAAAATGCATTTACAGTGAAGTGGCTCTTGGCAAAATGTACCACCCAAAGAAAGCCTAATTGGTGGCGGAAAAAACAAGATATAGATCAGTTCATTGTGATAAGTAGTGATAAAGTTATAGGCTAATGAATGGGTGAACATTGCTCGGATGCATAAAGTGAAAACAACTGAAGCCTGAAGTAGTTAAGCAAAATATTTTGATTATTGGGTGATTGTTTGCTAGTAAGGGGGGGATGTTATGTCTGCCACTATCTAGATAATTGGGCTGTATATTACAGTGGAGTTCTTATCTGGCCCACCTCGCATAGACTGCAGTCTAGATCTAGATTGACTGTTATATGGTGGTCTTAAGCTGGCCATACACTGGCCCGATTTGCGCCTGTTTCGACAGCAGATTCGATCACTGGGATTGAATCTGCTGCCAATCGTTCGTGCTAAACGCACCCGCCGATCCGATTTTCTCCCGAAATCGGATCGGTCCGTCGATTGCGGCGTGCAGGAAATTACCGTCGATCGCCCGCGGGTAGGGAGCGCGTCGTTAGCGGCGGCCGATCCGATCAAGTATACATTACTTGACGCTGGCTCCCGGGCATCTTCTCCGCGCTGCACCGCTCTGTTCCTGCTTCCATCCCAGCGTACATCAACTTCCTGTGTCACTCCAGTGACCAGGAAGTTCATATAGAGGGCGCTCTATTTGAACTTCCTGGTCACGGAGTGACACAGTGTACGCTGGGATGCGTGCAGCGCAGAGAAGAGAACCCGGAGCCAGCTTCAGGTAATGTATACGGGGGGGGGGGGGGGACAGGCGGCAGGAGCAGCTCAACAGATTGTGATCGGTTTCAGCCTGAAACCGATTCGCAATCTGTTTGCAGTAAAGGCAGCCATACGATCACTCTCTGATCAGATTCGATCAGATAGGGATCTGTCAGTTGGTCGATCTAATGGCAAATCGACCAGTGTATGGCTACCTTTAGTTTACTTACTAGTGAGTGGAGAGTGTAATACGGGATTACGCTACACCTGTGTTCCTTTGGGTGAGCCTTATATTCTGGGCAACCCATGAGTTATGTTTCATACAACCCTACCAGTGTCATATCAACTACTCTTATGTATGTTGTTGGTGATGGTGTTATAGCCCTAATTTGTATAGTAAAATACATAAGTTATATTTTAGGTATTATATTACCGTTGTCAAAGGGGCCAATAGGGATTAGGTTATCCCAGTGATTGTGCTATTTTAACCCCATTTCAAATATTTGTGTTTGTGAGAAAATGTATTGATAAAGGCCACAATGCAAATACGATCGACTGAGCAAGGAAGGAATTTGAGAGAAAAGAAGTCAATGTTACCCGATCTAAAAAAACACAAGTCAGATACTTCCTGAAGGAGAGGGAAGGCTCCGAGTCCTAATGAGCCTTCCCTCTCCTCTGCCGGTGCCTTTTCCCACTCAGGATCCCCCGTAGCAGCATTTGACCAATTCGGTCAAATGCTGCTATCTCCGCTGCCGTGTGCTCCCAAAGAGGGGCCACTCCATACTGCGCATGCGTGAGCACCCTCTATCGCGTGATCACGCATGCACAGTAGGGAGCCAAGTCCTCCCGAAGACTTCCGAAGTCCCCCATGGCGGGGGATTTGAACGGAGGATCCTAAGCTGCACGGAGGGCACCGGGAGAGGAAAGGGTAGGCTCATTAGCACACAGAGCTTTCCCTCTCCTCATCTGACTTTTTTTTTTTTTTTTTTTAGCGTGGGTAACAATGGCTTTAAATAGAACTGGTGCCAGTAAAATAGACAAAATTATTCAATCCAATTGGCCGTTGCTGTTACGTGACCCCATACTGCATCAAAATATACCAATCAGACCATGAACAATTTTTCGTAAAGCAAAATCAATTAAACAAGGAGGTTAAAAGCAACGTAGGGAGCAAAAACAGGTAGCAACAGGAGGCGGTCCAGAAGATAGTAGGCAACTTCCGATGTGGGAAATCGAGATGCAAGTGCTGCAAGTTCATGAAACATCGCACACAAGACCTAGAGAGAGATGAAAAGGTCACCAAAACAAAACAATTCATCAATTGCGGAATGCTGTATATGATCTATTTGCTGTCCTGCCACTGCCCAAAGTTTTTTACGTGGGCAGAACAACACGCCCTCTACGAGAATGATTTGGAAAACCTAGATGGGGGATAGAGGATGGAGCCACGAACCACAGTGTACCCCGACATTTTACTGAGGCCCACAGCCAATGCATGTAGAGCTTAACGGTCATGGGCCTAGAAGCAATTTCATCATGACTACCACTAGGCCTAAGGTACCGAAAATTATGTAAAAGGGAAGCTTACTGGATCTTCAAGCTTAATTCCTTGGTACCAAATGGCATAAACGCACAAGTCGAGACAGCCAGCTTTATATAACCCATCCCCACTTGCCCCATTTGACACAGCCAGCCCTATAGTACCTAGGTCTCAAAAGATCTAGGCTCTATTGCCCTATCTTCACCCTTATAACATCCTGTTTGCTCACCCACACCTCATCTATGGCCTGAATAAATTAATCAACAATTTCCACCAGTCGTCACAATGTTAACTGCTTAATTAGTCCCCCTGTATGTTCTAGGACGTAGAATCTATTAGCCAGCAACAATCATTCAATAAAGTTAGGGGAAAAAAATGTTGTAAAAGTAAAAAAAAAAAAGACATGGGCCCATTGATTTTTAACCCAAACTTAGCCTATTAACCCAATATTAACCCCTGCAATACCTATGCCTTTTTATAAACATTTAACGACTGCCGCCAGTAGCGATCGGATGCAATCGCTAGGGCGAAAGTTTCAGGCCCCAATGCTCTGCAGATGTAACGCTCTGCCATTGCCTAGTGATGCATCTGTACAGCTCTATGCCCCCTGAACTGTCGCCCTAGCGAACGCATTCGATCGCCACAGACGCGCAGACTGGGGATACTGGTCTGCCACATGCTCATCTAGAAGTAAAGTATGGCATATTGGGTATAATTTTAATTGGGAAGGGCCAAATAATTCATATGTGAATGTTTTAGAACTGTGGGTTGTGAGATGTGAAAATTAGGGAGGGGGAAAAATAAAAAAATGAAAAATTTACGCCTAATTTTTCCCCATAAATGGACTATAAAACAAAATAGATTGGGGAGAAAAATATTACCTAAAGAAACCCTAGATTGTACTGAAAAAAGATATGTATCACTAGGATGGCATAGATAATTAAAAAGTTACTGCTGTATCAAAACGACACAACTAAAGTGCCAAAAACGCCAGGAATTTTAAGTTGTAAAAACCGTGGAACGCGAAAGGGTTAAGAACTGTTTTTAATGTGTATAGTATGTTTTATCTCCCCACACGCATTTTCCTGCATGCTCAAAAAGTGCCAATTTCCCAGTCAATCAGCAAGTGGGAGGTGCTGCACGCACCAGCCCCTGCTTCTGCGTCACGTTGCTATGTTTCCATAGCAACTTCCCGGCCACCACACGGTTACGACACTTCCGCCATTGGCCGCACCGCTAGTCAGCTTTCCCCAGCAACACCGCTGTCATCAGTCCCAGACGTCCCATCTGCGCGTGGCCTCACTCCCGGCCCCTCTGTGCGCACTGATTGGCCACATCTGACCTTCCGTCTTGCACTCTGCCTTTGCAGCCAACCCAGAGGCCACGCCCCCTCCATGCCGCCTTTGCAGATTGTGACAAGACAGATCCTTACTTGTCACTCCACGGTCCAGGCACACCAGGTGAGTTAACAACTCACCCAGTACCAGCTTCTGCCCCAGCACCTTCTGAGCGCCATCCTTTCTCCAGCATGCACATCCATCAAGTAATAAATGTTCTCATGCTAAGAGCCATATATATTGTATATAATTTTGTTCCAACCATTCAGTGTTTGTTTATAATCCTAGACACTCCCCAGGCTCACACCCGCCCCCACCTCCTCCCCTTTTCACGTTGCATTACTTGTAACGCTGCACGTTCTTAAGTGCAGCATGCTACGGCGTTAGAGCGGCTTAAGTCGCGTTAGACTGTCTGCACATGCGCAGTCATGTTGGAGAGGAGCGGAGAGCGGCCAGGCACATGACTAATTAATATTCACTGCACTCAGTGACGTGCAGTGTTTACTTCCTGGAGCGGCCGCTCTGTGCGGTGATTGGCCGGTGGGACCACGTGATGCCGCATGCGCACAAGAGTACGCATCACGGCATCACGGACGCCAGAGTGAGCTGCACAACGCTGCTCACTCTGACGTCCACAACGAAGAGCACCAGGCCTTGCGTTAGGTGCACGTTATGCGACCTTAACGTAGCACCTAACGCAACGTCTTGGTGTGCAAGTAGCCTTAATGATAACACACTAAGGAGCGCTCCTTCTTCCTTTTTTATTTTTTTTTATTTTTTATTCTGTTGTTTACCAAGTTCAGCTGTACAACACAGCTTGCAGGAGTCGCTAGAGTGTGTGTCCCACCATCGGTCTAGGTGCCTGAGCAGTGCAAGATTGCCCATCTTGCTAATCTTCTGCCTCTAATGCTAAAGATTTACCTGCCAGATTTTTTTTTTCCCCCAACATGATGGAAAAAAAATCTATCTGGCAGGTAAATCCCATGCTAGGTACACATTATGAGATTTTCTTGCAGATTTACTGTCAGATCGATTTATTTCCAACATGTCCGATCTGATTTCCGAGCATTTTCCGATCGATTTCTGACTGTTTTCCATTCACTTCTATCGGAAATCAGATCGGATATGTTGGAAAAAATCTATCTGGCAGGTAAATCTTTAGCATTAGAGGCAGAGGATTAGCAAGATAACCAGGGAATATGCATAGTTTAAAACAAAATAAATATAGCAGCTTCCTTACCCCTTTCAGATCAGGTGTACCTTAACAGAAAGTGGTGAGTGGGAGGGATTAGCAAGTATAGAAAATAGAGCATCCTCAGCATCTCCCTCATTGTATCCCCATAATTCAAACAGTTTTATAGTCCATTTCTTTCTGTCATGAAGGAGTCATTGCAATAAACAGGGATACACAGATGACATAAAATTAATACGAACATGCTCTGTCAGGGCCACGCTTGCACGATAAAAAAAATCATATTTGAGTGCACTGCAACTGTTTGGTGAATGAAAATACAGGAAGCCTTTTGGACTATCCAGAGGCTTTCACAAGGTAAGCATCAATTTTTTTTTTTATTTTTTTTTGCCACATTTCAGGATTGCTTTTAGAAGGGTATATATTTTATTTATTCCTTTTTTTTGCAGCCTCAACTCCTAGGAAAATCTATGACACTCGAGATGTTGCTGCTTCTCAGGATACAGTGATTGATTTTGATGATGACAAATACAGGAGAAGACCGACACTCAGCTGGTTGGCAAGGATACTTCGGTTAGTCTTATTGTACTCTGCTAATTTACTGCTGTTCTTGTATCAGATTTCCATCTTTTGTTGCTTCATCCTTTGTACATTATGGGGGACAATAAGTGCTGTAAATAAGGTTCTCCATGTTCCTTGATTTTATGTGGTTGTATAACTGCTGCTATGATTTCCCCTTCCCTCTCCATTAAAACAGTCAAGCATTATGCACAGTGCATGACAAAGGCTGCTAAGCCCTCTGCCAATGCAGGAACTTGGCTGGCAACTTGGGGTGACATGGAGATGGTGGTGGCAGCAGCAAGTGACCATAGTTTTTCAGTGTATAGAAAGGTAATTGGGTATTTGTAAAGACTTATTTAAAGTTTGTTCTTTTTTTTTGTACACAATTTAATCTAGTTATATATCCAGTAAAGTAAAACAGCCCAGATGCAGGTTGCACCCATGACACAGATTGACGTGCTTGTAGGTCCAAATCCCTCCGACCTTGGGGATTGAAGCAGACTGGCAAACCAGAAGATGACCCAGCACAGTCTTCGTAATGTATTTATAAGCTCTTTAGCTTTCATCCTCCTCATATTACTCGGAATATCCCTAGAAATAAGTTTCAAAGGGTGGATCGCATATTTGGTGATCCAGACGTTAAAGAGGAACTCCAGCCTAAACAAACATACTGACATTAAGTTACATTAGTTATGTTAATTAAAATAAATAGGTAATCTCTTACCCACACTGTTTGTTTTAAAAGAACAGGCAAATGTTTGGTTTCATGATAGCAGCCATCTTTTTGGTTGAAAGGAGGTGACAGGGAGCATGAGACACAGTTCCAACTGTCCTGTGTCCTGCTCACCTCTCCCAGTTGCTAGGCAACATGAATAACAACATAGGAAATCTCATCAAGCTCTGCACAGCATCAGGGGGAAAAAAAGCCTGGGCTTTTTTTCTTTGATGGGTGGAGCTTAGCTAAAAATGATGCTTTGGTAAGAAAAATAAAGTTCTGATGCTGTGAAACTGTTAAACACCAAGCCTTTTCAGCTCTGCTGAGTAGATTTTTAGTACGGAGGTTCACTTTAAGGTCAACGGGTGTAAAGAAATGAGGTTGAAATTCCGGGAAAGGGACTACCCTCTCAACCTTTGTATTCCCAAAACTGGGGGGCCCATTAGCTCCCATAAGCGAAATGGGGGGGGGGGGTGTTGGGAGAAATTGCTCAGATTCTTTTTGTTTCCATGTTTTCTACATAGTCTAGGGAGATGGTATCCATTATCAGACGCCATTGGCCATTATTACTTCAAGGGTTTCCAACTGTTGAGGAGTTTTTTAATCCTCCTTTAATGGCATATAAACGCGCGCCCACGATTGGTCAGAGACTTGTTCGAGCAGACATTTTTGCACGTAAAAAATCTCCAATTGCTATGAGAAAAGGGTTTTCCCCTTGTCTTTCATGTCATATGTGTAATAACACTAATAAGGGGATGTTTTTTACAATCCTTTGACTGGCAGAAAATATCAAATTAATGGCTTCTTTACTTGCGATTCGAGCTATGTTGTCTATTTGTTACATTGCCCATGCGGTCTGAGTTATGTGGGTAGGACTACTCAACCGCTTAAAGCTCGTATATTGTCTCATAAATCTGCCATTAGATGTTGGTGAAGGGAACAAAGTTGCTGCTCTCTTCACCGAGGAGAATCATTCTGTAGTCAATTGAGAGGAACAGTGATAGATTTGGTACCAGTACCTAGGAGGGGGGGTGATGGGGTGAAGATGTTACTTAGAAGGGAGGCTTTTTGGATTAAGACTCGTGGGACTTTGGCACCCGGGGGTCTCAATCATGAGTATGAGTTGGGAACCTGTATATAAAGTGAGTGATATATTTTTATTGGGCAATGACGCCGGGTCCCCGATCTTCTGCATGACCGGCCGGGCTATCATCACTTTTTTTAAATCTCTTGTCTATTTTGGAAGTTGATGTTTTAGCCCTGATGCAGTGCGTCTTTTTACGCTTTAGCACAATTACGCGAATTTGACGTTTGTATAGCGTACTTTTGTCGCTCGCATTTTGATCGCTATTTTTGAGTGATGCGAATATTTGCGTACGTTTTTTCCACGTACAGGGTTTATGCGTATTTTTTTTCTGAAGCTTTCTGATTGGTTAATGTGGAATGCTGACCAATTTGACATCTTTTCCTGTTTACAGCTAGCCTGTTTTTTGGCTGTTTTTTTTTTCTTTCAGGATGCTCCTGATTGGTGGAAACTGGTGGCTATCAGTTCCCCATCAGGTCCTCCTGACTGTTGTACCCGCCTCCTTACCGGTCATGCTTCTGATTGGTTGACCCAGCGTCGATGCCCACATTTTGATTGCCTCATTACTTTTGAGCCTACTAAATAAAGGTGGATGTTTTTCACTATTTTGTCAGAGACCTTGCAGGCTTGAGAAAGGCAGGACATCCTCCCGAAACGTTGCTTTCTAATGCATTAGTCTCTTGTTATGCTGTATCCTGCCTTTACTTGAAGATGCTTTAATTAAGAGCTTATAAATACATTACGAAGACGGTGCTGGGTCATCTTCTGGTTTGCCTAAATCCAGTAAAGAACAGTTTGTTACTACAGTAGATTATTGGCCGTATCCTATTTTAGATAAGTAGCATGCAAGCTACATGCATAACCTTTTACGTTCCTTTAACCCCTTGTTCAGAATGGTTGGGCTCTGCCATATCAAGCTATACCAGCCTACATGGCTGAAAGGAGAAAGTTTGCAGGAGAGGGACAGAAACTTTCCTCTCCCCTGCAAAGCCCCTGTCCATGTCAAGGACAAATGGCTGATCCCCACTTATGGTGCCCAGGGGGTACCTATCCCCATGCATGTGGAAATGGGGGGGGGGGGCTTATGGTGGAATCTAGGAGCCCCCTTCAATAAGGGGATCCCCAGATGTCTGTCCTCATCCAGGAAAATATGGTAACTTCTCACCCTCTACCGATTTTATTAAATGGAATTTGAGGTGAGAGTGGTATGGTGGCTGCCATATTTATTTCCTTTTAACCACTTGCTGACCACCTGACGCAGATCGGCGGCAGAGTGGCTCTGTTGTTCCTCAGTTACGCCATATGGCGTCATCTCGTGAGCAGCGAGATTTGACTGGAGTTTGCATGAGTGCTAGCTCCCTTCACTGTAAACAAGGGGCCGCAGCGATCAGCCTGCCAGCGGCTGGTTTTTGTATTTATATTAATAAAAGTATTTATATAGCGCTGGCCTCTTACCCAGCGCTGGTAAGAGTATAGCCTTGTCACTTAACTGTCCGTTGGAGGGGCTCACGATCTAATCCCTGCCATTGTGGAGTCGGTCCAAAAATCCACCGACTCCGACTCCTCAGTTTAGGATTCCACCGACTCCACGACTCCGACTCCTCTAATTTGCATATTACAATTTTGTTGATTAAAAGTATGTAACATGAAATTCGTCTCTTAACTGCCAACGCTTAGGAATTTCACAAGACAACTGAAGTGAGAAGGATATGTAGACTACTATATTTATTCCCTTTAGACTAAAACTAGTCCTTGGTAAGAGTACTTGTAAAAGGTACAAACCGGAACAAAGAACATCTATCAGGCCCTAGGCAATGTAAGTGTGGGTGCATGTAAGAATGATGTGCAGGTACTCTGCAGGGGAATGAGGAGATTGTAAACAGACAACACCTATGTGTTCAATGTGCACAGCATTCTCAGTAGATTCCCTGCAGCTCTGTGGGGAGTGCATATGTAGAGTATAGTACTACTGTGTAACAAAGTAAACCTGAGACAGATGAAATTAAAGTTTTATACATACCTGGGGCTTCCTCCAGCCGACTTCAGGATAATCAGTCCCTCGTTGTCCTCCACCACCTGGATCTTCTGCTATGAGTCCAGGTACTTGAGCCAGTCAGGCGTAGTGCGCATGCACACACTCCGCCGCCAGGAGCATACTACACCTGTGCAGCACTATTGCGCAGGTGCAGAATGTTCCTGGCTGTGGGAGCGGCATGCGGCCGGACAGCACTGACTGGCTGAATTACCAGGACTCATAGCAGAAGATCCGGGTGGTGGAGGACAGTGAGGGACTGATTAGCCTGAAGGGGGCTGGAGGAAGCCCCAGGTATGTATAAAACTTTACTTTTAATCCGTCTCAGTTACCCTTTAATTTGTAGTCACCAAACCAAATTTTAATAACATATCAAATTATTTTATTTCATCAGCAAAGGGAGTGCATACATTTGCATAAATCAGCATCAATGCAGAATTATTTCCATCTCGTTGACCATCTCTATTAGTGACATAGCTACACATCAGGCTTTATTCTTACAGCATAGATGTTATTTAGTATATATGTTACGGCCAGAACCCGAAGTTTGGCCACTTCTAGTTCTGGCCGGCCACTTCGGGTTCTGGCCGGCCAATGCGCGAAGTGGCCGCTGCGCTGCGGCCAATGTTAGAAATGGATTGATTCCTCTGAGGTTAATGTATCTTCTGCGCCGCAGCGCAGCGGCCAAACGTATAACAACTTCGTTAATTTATTGCAATTCAGCCGGCGGCAATGTAACAATTCAAGCCGCCGGCTTTTTCTCTGCCTCTCTCTCCTTCTCCCCCCCCCCCCCGCCTCTCTTTCCTCCTTCCCCCCCGCCTCTCTCGCTCTTCTATGGGCAGCCGGCGGGGACACCCGTGTCCCCCCTCCGGAGTCGTTCGTCGCGGCAGGGTTATCCTGCCGTTCCTGCAGAGCGGGTGCTGGCAGAAGCGATGTCTGCAGCCTCCCTGCTCTGCTGCCCTGGCGCCACGAACGACTCTCGGGGACACGCGTGTCCCCGCCGGCTGCCCATAAGAGGAGAGAGAGAGAGGCAGAAAAAAAAAAGCCGGCGGCTTGAATTGTTACATTGCCGCCGGCTGAATTGAAATAAATTAACGAAGTTGTTATACGTTTGGCCGCTGCGCTGCGGCGCAGAAGATACATCCATTTCTAACATTGGCCGCAGCGCAGCGGCCACTTCGCGCATTGGCCGGCCAGAACCCGAAGTGGCCGGCCAGAACTAGAAGTGGCCAAACTTCGGGTTCTGGCCGTAACATATATAAGAGATTCCTGTGTACACATCATATATACAGTCACAATCAGATATGTATATCTGACCTTAAAAATACGGGGACTGCTTTATTGAAGCAGCACAAGTAACTAATTTTGATTGGTTTATTTCATTTTTGTGGACTAAGCACAGCTATTACTGTATATATACTGTATATATACATTATTTTTAATGACTATTATCTGAGAAATAGAACATTTTATCATATTTTCTATTTTAATTACAGTTACAAATTCATTAGGAGTCGGAGCATTTTTTCCCGACTCCGACTCCACGACTCCGACTCCACAGCCCTGCATTGTCCTATGCCTATGTATTTAGGCTTCTTGCACACCAAGACGTTGTGTTAGGTGCCACGTTAAGGTCGCATAACGTGCACCTAACACAACGTATGGTGCTGCAAAAGCCGACGGTAGAGTGAGCCGCGTTCGGCGGCTCGATTCCTATAAGGTCTCCCAGAGTGGCGCTGATTGGCCAGCGGGACCACGTGATGCGGAGCGAGACACTCCGCATCACGTGGTCCCGCCGGCCAATCAGCTGCCGCCAGTGCAGTGAATATTAAGTAGCCATGTGCGCGGCTACTGTAGCTGGCTCTCTCCGCCTCCTCTCCGCCCCCCACTGCGCATGTGCAAACAGTCTAACGCGGCTATAGCCGCTCCAACGCCGTAGCATGCTGCACTTTGCACCGAACGTGTAGCATTACATGTAACGCAACGTGGGCTGTGTGAACAGCCCACTTGTGTTACATTGCTGTGCGTTGGGGGAGCGTTACAGCCTGTAACGTCTTGGTGTGTAAGCAGCCTAAATGTATACATATTGTAGTGTAAAGTCAATTTAGGGGGGAGGAGGAAGGGGGGAATAAATAAAATGCAAAAAAATGTGCTTTTTTTTTTTATTATTATTCATAACAAAAAAACTACAAATATCAACAACAAACAAATGGCACCAAAAGAAAGCTATTTGTGAGAAGGAACAGAGTTAAAATTAATTTGGTTGCCAAGTTGTATCACTGAGCAATAAATAAAATGGCCTGGTCACTTGAGGGGTATAAACCTCTGGTCCTCAAGTGGTTAAACAATACCAGTTGCCTGGTAGCCCTGTTGATCCTGTGTCTCTAATACATTAAGCTATAGACCCTGAACAAGCAAGCAGCAGATCAATTTAATTCCGAAAATAACAAAGCGTGTAAGGTGATTGTAAATGAAGTATGAAGATTGTCTCATCTCTTAATGATATACTAGGCTATGTACGCCTTTATCATAAAGTATAAGGTCAGGTCAGAAGATTATTTGCGTGTTTGGCTAAAATGCAAGAGCCAGAGGCTAATATGATCCATTGTATCTGGAATTGCCCTATGATCAAAGGTACTGGGAGAAAATGTTGAAGTGTATATCTAAATTTGCAGAAGATCTATTAGAAATGATTTGTTGTGTATAGGTGCTGTAGGCTTAAAAAAAACAACAACAAAAAAAACACAAAGTACCTATTGTCCCTCTACCCTCTACCCCCGCCCCATCCCCCCCCAACAAAAAAAGTTAGATACCAACCTCAGTAGTGCGCAGCATTGAAAGGACAATGGCTGAGTTCCATTTATCATGTGAATGTAGGTAATGCTAGGAATACACCATACGTTTTTCCGCTTGATAGATGTCCAATATTCCTTCCGATTGTTTTTTGGGTCGATTTCTCATAGAAGTGAATTGAAAAAGAAAAGAAAAACGAGAGCAAGGTAAGAGAATCTAGTGGAAAAACCGTTTGGATGGAAAATCGAGTGGAAAAATGTATCGTGTGTACCCAGCATTACAGAGACTCTGAAGTCTCCCTAAAATGAGGTTTTTATTTTAAAAACCTCATTACCATTATAGTCCCTCTTAAAACGCCTCATCCCCGTGGCTGAAAACCCCCTCGATCACCCCAAACTCACAGGGTACACGGCAGGCAAAATCCACGACTTTCTTGGTAGTGGATTTTGCTGCCGCCTCTATGCGCGTCAATCAGCGCGCATCTCCGCCTCTCCCCCGCCCTGCTCAGTGAAGGAAGACTGAGAGGGGCGGGGGAGAGGCGGCGAGCCACGCTGATTGACGCGCATAGAGGCAGAGCTGTGCTGCCTCTATGCGGAAGGAGCTCGCCGTGCACCCCTGTGAGTTTGGGGTGATCGAGGGGGTTTTCAGTCGCAGGGATGCAGCGTTTTAAGAGGGACTATAATGGTAATGAGGTTTTTAAAATAAAAACCTCATTTTAGGGAGACTTCAGAGTCTCTTTAAGCCTTTGGTTGCAATTTAGCCACTGTGTTTATGTTCCTAGAGAAAATGAGTAATATTTTTTTTTCATTGCTAATAAGTTAATTTTGCCGTCTCTAGTCTCACTTTCTTGTGTCTATCTTCTTTAATTTTGTCCATGTCTCTCTAACAAGTTTAACCGAAGCCTTATTCTTTTACAGTAACCGCACAGGTTCAAAGTCCAAACCAGCTTCCACCAAGCAGCGGTTCCTGATAGTCCTAATAATTGGTGTGTTGGGCTTTCTTACCCTAATTTTACTCATGTCCAAATGGGGTAGAGCATCAGCTGAAAATGACCCAAATCTTGACCCGTTACTCAATCCCCACATCCGAGTTGGGCAAAAGTAGTTGATATAAAGTCATTTGAAGGAGAAGACCGTGTTGGACTACGTTCCCATTAGATATCTACACTTTCTATACCTGACCTATGGTATTTTGATTTACCAGCGAAAAAAGTTTCCTGATCTTCAAATTTTGTGAAGTTAAACTAATTTGTGTAATAGGAGGGCCTTGACCTAATCAGCACCTTTTACTACACGCTCTTCTGTCTTTGTGGCAAAAGAGGAAAAATGCAGGAAAGTCCGTGGGCAAAGTGTGTATTGTTGACATCTGAAGAGTCCTCAATCACAGTTCTATTGTAATTACTGCAAGGACAGTATGGTTCCCAATTGAGGCTCTCTGCCTTAAAAGTGGCCCAAGAATGGAAGTCTTATAATCTGACAACAATAATGGGCTACAAAGCCTGAAATCCAGGAAAGACCTTGTATATAGCATTCAGATTCCTTATTTATCAGTCTACTTTTGCAACACCAACATTCTGTACAAAGAATAAGCAGACATCAAGAGAATGTAAATCTGGCAGAAATCAGACCTGTGTACATTTTTTTTTGTTTCAAATGTTTATGTGACTATCCTGCAATACATTCCTGCATCTCTTGTTTCTAACTTAAGTCTTCATGGTCATTTTGTTAACAAGGAAGAAAACAGTAACACGGGGTTCGTAAAAGGAGAATTCCATGAAGTAAATAAATTCAAACAACATTTGTACTTTATAATTATTTATATTTTGGTATATCTTTCAAGAATATCTGTATTAGGAGCACATCTAGTGCTCCGACTGTCTTTTGTCAGTATTCTGACTAATGCCTGTAAATTATTCAGTGCAACAACTAGAGCAGCAGCTCAATGGACAGATACAAACATAATAGGGCTACCTTGAGGAACAACAGACTCTGCAGGAACTCTATAAATGCCTTCTGACAGGTCACTAATAAAGAGGCCTAGATTTTGTAACTTTTTGGGAGCAGGGAAAATGGTTTTAAGTGATCTTTTAAGGTGATACTTTTTATCTAATGGTTCATGGAATTCTTCTTTAAAGCACAGCACTCTGGGTGTTTTCTGTTCTGGATTTCAACTGTCTAATTCTTTCCTACATTTGCCATTCTGAGAGAATGGTTATTAACACTACAACACTGAATAATACCAATAATTATTAAACACCTCAAATTCTACACATAACGTTGCAGAAAATAATCATTGGTTTGTGTATGTGTGTTGGTGGACTGATTTGTAGTTTTGTCCCCATATTTACCAAGGATTTTGGAGTGGTGCAAAATAACTCTACTTAGTGAACGATATAAAAAAAAAAAAGGTGCAGTTATGTCTCAGCAGCAAATCCGATTTCACATGACATATGAAAATCACTAGACCTGTCATGTGACATATGAAAATCACTAGACATATCACATGAAATATGAATGCTCACAGGACATAATAATAATAATAATAATAATAATAATAATAAGCATGTGAATAATAATAATCGTGACATTATCACGTGACCTATGAAAACACTAGTATGGAAAGCTGGGAGCACACTTGGCTGTGCAGAAAAGCATGTGGTTTAAGGCATGTGCGTTTTGCGGTTTTCGCTACATTTGTATTTTTGTATGCATTTGCATTTTTAATACATTTTGTTTTTTTAACAAGGGAAAAAAAAAATACATTATCAGGTCTATTTGTTATTTATTTGGGTTTTTGATGTGCCATAGGAAAAAATTGTGTGCGAATCACATGCGTTTGCATGCAGGAAATAAGTTTTTAAATGCGATTTTATGAACCTCTTACAATTGCACAACAATGACATTTTTGGGGCATTCCATAGACTTTTATATGCAATTTCGCATGGGTTTTCCACTTTGTGGCAAACGCATGTGATTCAAATAAGTCTGCTCCCAGCCTTACTAAGAGCAACTAGTAGAAATGTTAAATGAGATTTATGGCATGCATGGAGATTTTAAACAAATTGTATGCCACGTGGAACTGGCCCTATCAAAATGTACAGGAAGTTCATTTTGGTTGGCCCCTTTCAAAGTCCCATACATTTTGCATGCAAGCCAGAATTATTTGCATCTCATTGACCATCTCTAGCAATCGCACAAAATTTGCTATGGAGAGTAGTTGTGTTTTATTTTTTGCACTAATTTAGCAACTTGCCCTAGTTTTATTTCATAGCACAGATTGAGAGTAAGAAATAGTTTGCTACAGACTCTAGTTATCAGATGAGCAAAAGGTGTGATCCAGTGACCAACCTCAAGAAACTTCCTTCTTTCAGAAAGACCACAGTATTAGGGGGGGGGGGGGGGGGGTGTCGTCATGACAACAGCCGGCAATTTCACTTTAGAGTTGCAGCGCCACCTGGAGGATGGAGGCATAACTGCAGCGCTGGAGCCAGGGAGGTGAGTTATTGTTGCACTGCTGCAGATTTCCCTGGCACTATGATTTTTTTTCCCCAGGTTTTAGGATCTGAAAGGGTGCAAAAAAATTGCACCGCTTTTAGACCCTAAAATCCAGAAAGAATCATAACGTCAAGGGGGTTAAGCACCATCCTACGATATCCTCACTTCCTGTTTTGTTGTTTCCCTTTAAGTTCCCAGCAATATTATTATTTGGCATTTATATAGTGCCGACATCTTCCACAGGGCTTTATGAGTACATATTCATGTCACTAACTGTTCCTCAGAGGAGCTCACAATCTCATCACTACCAGTGCTATAGTACATCTTGTATTCTAGAGCCAATTTAGGGTAAGCCAATTAACTTACCTGTAGGTTTTTGGGATGTGTCCAGGAAGCCGGAGTGCCTGGAGGAAACCCTCACATACATAGGGAAACCATACAAACTCCGTGCAGGTAGTGCCCTGGCTGGGATTTGAACTGGGAACCCAGATGCAGGTAATATCAGATTAAGAGTTTGCAAAGAACTAGCCCTCCACACAGACAATACCTTCTGCAACTATAGTCAGCAAGGTTAGCTGATGGCTTGAGTAAAACAGTATTTGTTAGGTATGTCAAACATGGCCGTAAAGGAAATGTTTAGTTCAGGGTTGCTTTAAAAAAAAAGAATTACTCCTTTGTACATGATGTGAATACGTCTTGAGTTATGTTGTTTGCTTTGCATCCTTTTTAAACTACTGACCCCCATTACTTCTAATCTGGTAACCAATGCCCCTTAACAGGATTCACTGAACAATTTCTTACCTAAATCCTGATCTGATAAATCTTCATATAAACCCTTTGCACACTCAAATTCATACATATATTCCAGTTTAATGTTTAGCCCCCAAGGAAGTCAACAACAGGATATGATAATAGCAACAATAAAGTGTGTTAGACTTTTGTTTTGAGTAGGGATGGTCAATATGATGTAAATAAAATTCCAAGTTGATGCAGGACCTGCCAAGGTGGAATTCAACTGGTCTATTTCACAGCTGCATAAATTAGCTTAATCCTGCATTAAATCAGAATTGTTTGCATCTCATTGCCTAGCCCTAGTCACCCAGGAATTTGTGGTAAAGATTGATAAAGTGTTTTCTCATATTTTGGAAGCTGTTAAAATGGGTGCACAAAGCCAATAGTGTTTATCGGATCTGCAGTGTCAGGTGTGTAATTTAGGTACTCAAGTAGTCAGACAATGGCCAATTTTTCAGCTACAGTTATTGATTTAGGTGCTGGCACCCTGTTACTATATAGCCAAGTGTTTGGTTCTGACTATGCTAATTTAGCCAGTTGCCAGTTCGCCATGCTATGCAAATCTACACCCCGGAAAACTTCTCTTGCAGATCACAGGCGTAGATATGTATTTCTGCTTGTTTACCTCACTGTTGTAGATCACACACCCGCTTACCTCTGTCATCACCCTGCCACTCTATGATCGTTAAATGGGAACGATCAAAGTGAGAATGATCAATGGTATCTGCAAGATGTAGGGGGTCATTCAGAAAATAAAATGTTCTCAATACACCGGAATAAAGTGTGGGGACATCTAGTGGACAAAAAGTAAAACTACACTTACATACACTAAAATAGATGAAAAAAATCTCCCAGTAGTTTTTAACCACTCAAAGAAGGCTTAATTTGTGGCAACCCCCCCAATATAGATCATTTATGTTATACAGCTAGTGATAAAGCTATTGGCAAAAGTAATGGGAGGAGTGAAATGTGAAAATTGCTGTGGTATTAAGGGGAAATAACCTGTGGTAGGGAAGGGGTTAATTTGGGCATCAACAAATTCCAGCTTTCTAGTTGTGTATGCAGTTGGAGCACTGCTGCTACTACATACACTGAAGTTAGTGCCAGGACTTTTACAAGAAGGACAGATGATGATGATGATAATAATAATAACTAGTGGACTATGACATGCCTACCTCACTGCATGCTATAATATCATGGAACATTTTGGCTATATAGCCATATATCATGAAATAGCCATATATCATACAGAAAAATAAGAACTAGAACAGAGGTTTCATCAGGGGTAATTTTTAAAGGGAACCCAAGGTGAGGGCGATATGGAGGTCCTGACAGTCCTTATTCTGTGTCTCTAATACTTTGAGCCCTAGACCCTAAGCAAGCATATGCAAATCAGGTACTCTGACTTAGGTTATACTGGATTAGCCATGTGCTTGTTCCAGGGTTTGGACTCCGATACTACCTTTGCTAGAAGATCAACATGACTGCTAGGCAACTGGCATTGTTTACATGGAAATTGATATGGCAGCCTCCATATCACTCTCACCTCTGGTTCCCTTTAAAACACGGCCTTTAATTGTCATTTACTGGACACCACATATTACAGTAAATTTAAAGACATGAGAAAAGTACAAAAAAAAAAAATCAGTCCTTAAAACTAATACACATCCTAATGCTCGTTTCACTTCTTCAGAGGCTGCATTGCACATTTCAAGATTAATCAACATGATTTGGCTGTAGTAGACAGTTAATTCCAGTTATATTTTAGTAAAACTGTATTTATTTGTTTTGGTTTAATAAATCTGAAAATAGCATAATGTTTTTGGATTGTGACTGAGATGTAACTGCAAGTGACCTAGAACTAAATAGTATCCAGCTCTCTTCTGGTGTGTACATGGAATATGACGGTATTACGCTTCAAGCAATGTGACCTGGTTAGTAAGTAATAAGAACCAATCAATACTCCCATCTACCAGAAATTAATGGCTAAGCTATATGCAAAGTGGCCTAATGACCTACTTAAGGGGCAGTATTATTATAAATAGGTGAGAAAAAACATGAATTTGCTCAGTTTCTGTATGAATTGCTCCTAAAATGTCCCAGTTTTCAGTCTTAAAGTATAACTGAACATTTTGTATAAATAGGTATTAATTTTTAAAAAATAATGTAATAATAACACAAACTCCAGCTATTCATTCTTCGGGGATTTTCTGACCTGGATCCTGGTATTGCAAAGGTTTCTGATGTCTCATTTCACAGCCTATTTACATATCCATTTACACAGTAGAGAAGGCAATATGCTAATAATTCTGGCTAGCATGCAAACTTAAGGTGGCCATACACTGGCTCGATTCCCGGCCGTTTCCACAGCAGATTCGATCCCGGGATCGAATCTGCTGCCAATCGTTCGCGGTAAACGCAGCCGCCGATCGCGCCGTGCGGGAAATTACCCTCGATCGCCAGCGGGTAAAGTGCGCGTCGCTAGCGGCGGCCGATCCGATCAGGTGTACATTACCTGAGGCTGGCTCCCGGGCGTCTTCTCCGTGCTGCACGGCTCTGTTCCGGCTCCATCCATCCCAGCGCTTCCTGTGTTACTCCGTGACCAGGAAGTTCAAATAGAGGGCGCTCTATTTGAACTTCCTGGTCACGGAGTAACACAGGAAGCGCCGTAATGGATCCGGAACAGAGCCGTGCAATGCGGAGAAGATGCCCGGGAGCCAGCGTCAGGTAATGTATACGGGGGGGGGGGGGGGGGGGACAGGCGGCAGGAGCAGCTCAGCAGATGGTGAATCGGTTTCAGGCTGAAATCGATTCACAATCTGTTTGCAGTAAAGGCAGCCATACGATCCCTCTCTGATCAGATTCGATCAGATAGGGATCTGTCAGCTGGTCGATCTAATGGCACATTGACCAGTGTATGGCTACCTTTAGGCCTCCTTTCCATAGACTGTTAAGCTGTGTGCTCAGCAAGCAGTTACCAGGCAGAAGTAAGCAGTTATCATGCAGTAACAACCTGTTACCAGGCAGCAGTGAGCAGTTAAGAGAGTTTGAGAGGCATTTCACTGCCTATCAATAGTTCGTGGAAAGGAGGCCTAAGTGCAAACTGCCTGCAGTTTGGAATTCAACCAATCAAAACTGATCAAAAGTGCATTTGGTATGCCCATTTCCAAGCTACATGCAAACAGGGCTGGATTTCTGGAATGGTCACAAAAGCCTGGGCCTTTGAAGGCTGCTGCCCAATTGGGCAGCTGGACAGGGAAGAGGGGTAGCTACATATGAAAAAGAAGGTTACAAACGAAAAGTAGATGCTGCAAGTAGAGATGGCCCAGTTTGCCGGTGAGCAGTATTCTGTGAACAAAGGCCTGTTTGCCGTTTGCGTAGAACGCAAAAAAAAAATTTGAAAAAAAAATTGCAGTCACATTTTTCCCATAGACTTTAAAGAGAACCAGAGTCGACAGAAAAAAAGATGTTATACATACCTGGGGCTTCCTCCATCCCCATCAGCCTGGATCGGTCCCACGCCACCGTCCTCCGCTGCCTCTATCCGCCGGTACCGAGTCCCGTCACTTCGACCAGTCAACGCAAGCGCAGTGCTCTCCGAACTGCGCAGGCGCATGCGTAAAGATATGGAGGGAGTCCCTGTGCTTGCGTACAATTGGCCGCGTCTGCTGGAAGTGACAGGACCCGGTACCGGCGACAGAGGCAGCGGAGGATGGCGGCGTGGAAGCGATCCAGGCTTATGGGGCTGGAGGATGCCCCAGGTATGTATAACCTCTTTTGTCATTTTTTTTAAAGACTTTCGTTCGTCTTTGGTTCCCTTTAAAGAGACTCTGTAACAAAATGTTCATCTTTATTTCTTCTATCCTATAAGTTCCTATACCTGTTCTAATGTGGTCTGAATTACTGCAGCCTTTTCTAGTTGCACTATCTCTGTAATATATCTAATCTTTTCTTTGTCGACCCAGAGAGAAATGCACTGCCTCTGCTGTGATAGGGAGAAGGTATGCACGCCCCCTCGAGGCTCTGTGTGTGTGCGCTTTGTTTATCCCTCACAGACAGGTCTGCTCTCAATTTCAGCTTGTGTAAGGGGGAGGGAGCTGCCTATGCTGAGAAACTGTGAGAATCCCTGACTGGAGTGCAGAAAATTCACTATGTAATAAAAACTTGTATACTGTAACATGAGATATACACACACACCACTTCCAGGATCGTGGCGGGGAGAGGCAGAAACTGCAAGGAGGAATCCAGGAGACCATAATGAACAGAATGGTATGGTTTTTTGTTGTTGTTTTTTTTTGTAAGAATTTGAGAGTACAGATTCTCCTTAATGGAAGGTGAACGGCCGTTGACTTTAAAGGTTAATAGCAACCACCACACTTCAACACCCGAGCAAGTGGACACTTGTGTTTCAAGGCCTGCTTCACATGACTCGGGTGCTTTCTCATTCCAGTTTGGAAGGAGGAAGTATGGAGTCACACTGTGAAGCACAAGTTAGTGAATTCCCCTGACCCTGTCCACTTTCTCAGGTGCTGAAGTGTGGTGTCTGAGATATTGTGCTCTATTCATAAAACCTTACCGCAAGTTTTCCGCTCAAAACAGCGGACTTTCCCGACCATTTAGCAAAGTGGGCATTCATAAAAGCTGTTCCCGCATGAAAATCTACAATCCCCCAGCAGAGCGAGAAATTTCCGCCTTCTGCAGTATTTTTCTAGATTTATCTAGAAAAAAGTAACAAAATGGCCATTCATAAAGATTAGAGGAAGCGGTATGTGGACGGGAAATACCGCTTCCTCGAAGCCTGTGGATTACATACAAGTGAATGGGACAGACCTCCCAGAGAGAGCAGTGCACGGAGGGACTCTGCCGGCGTAAGTGTTTCCGCATGCCTTCCAACAGCTTACCGCCAGCCTTCAGCGGGAGATCTCCGCACTTGCATCGCAGCTGCCAACATTTTTATGAATGACCACCCAGAAGTCTAAGATACCGCTGCTGTATTTTCCCTCCAGGAGTTTTTTCGCCACAAATTTTTTATGAATAGAGCCCATTGACTTCGAAAATCCTAATGATCTCAAATTCTAACACTAGCCAAATGAATGGGCATCATCAATAATGCATTCCCAGTATATATATTAGCCTTCCACAATAGAAACTGTTCACAAAAATTCCACTTGAAGGACTGGTTGGCTGTGCATGGTCTAGGGGTTTATTTAAAGTGTAACTGAGATGGCGGGGGGGAAATTACATACCCAGGACTTCCTCCAGTCTCTTCTTCCAGGCCGATCGCTCCCTTGTCATCCTCCTCTGCCTCCTGGTGGCTCCCGGAAAGTCATCCAGTTGGGGCCAGTAGCGCAGTCTGGCCGCGCGCACTCCCCTGTTGCGCTCCCAGGGTCGGGAGCGTTCTGCAGCTGCGTAGTGTGTGCAGGCGCAGAATGCTCCCGGCCACAAGAGCGTGATGTGGGTGCATGCTCGGCCTGGCCGCGCATATACAGTATGCCACAGGCCGGAGGTGTTTCCGGGGACAATTTCAGAAGAACCAGGAGGATGGCGAGGGGGTGATCAGCCTGGAGCGGGCTGGAGGAAGCCCCAGGTATGTATATTCCCCCCCCCTCCCCATCTCAGGTTCACTTTAATGCACTCTTAAATTTGGGAACTGGAGTCCAAGTTGGCTGTAATTTGCCAGGTTGGGGGTCATTTTATGGCAGCCTACAATTCTTAAATGATATTAAAATGAGTTTGTGATCATCCCTCTTACCGCTGATTTATTTTTGCTGCCCTCTGACAGATTTCAGTTTTGCCTACAGTGCCTGTTGCTGGACTTTTGTGTACTGCCATCTTTGAAATTTTAAGAATACAAATAACCTGTTGCTCACTGTATCCTTGTGCCCAAGCTGATACTGTATATTTGTACTAGTAAAACCAGGTTTGTGCCTTTCTTTTCCTCACTCAAAACTTTCTCATCACCTGTTTTGTCATAGTCAATAGTTATCTTTAAATTCCAATTCACCTTATGTGTACTCTAAGCAGTGTATTTCCATCCAGCTGGTCACATTGCAAGAGGGGAGAGTATTGATTACAGCAGTTGTTTTTATACTTTTTTTCATTAAATTAGATCTGATTCACTTGATTTCCTAATCCGTACATAATAAAGCAGAATGAGGTTTGCTTGTGTAGGAATTTAACAATTACTGGTATGGAATAATTGTCATACTAATTGCAGCAGTCTCTTATTTTTTCCAGAGCACATTAAATCTTAATGGAAAACAAAAATCAGTATCTGTAATATCTGTACTAATGTGGACTGGGTGTTAGGAATGAAAGCATAACACATCGATTGATTGAAATGAAAATTTTAAACCTACAGAGAGTTGAATTCAAAGACACCCTGAAAAATCAACTTAAAACATGTGGCAGGTTAGACTATTTTGCCAAAATTCCATTGCAGCAAATAAAAATCATACTCCATAATGTATGGCTCCCATGTGCTTGTATGCATGTCTGTCAATGTCGGGCCATGCTTATGAGACAATATATGGTGTCCTATGAGATCTGACCCAGATCTGGACCAGGGCATCGCTAAGCTTCTGGACAGTGGGATATGGAACCTGGTGGCAATTGATAGACTGAAGCATAATGGCCCAAATGTTCTTTTGGATTTAAGTCAGATGAGCATGAGGGTTAGTCATTGATATCAGTTCCTTCATCTTCCAGGATGGATAAGCACTTGCAGGAAGGCATTCTGTAAGGCTAACATGGTCATATATTCTTATAGAGTAGATTGGTCATCCTCAAACTAAGGCCAGCAGCCCGAATGTGGCCCCCTGAGGCTTTTTTACCAGCTTTCCACACACATGTATTACTTATAGATGCGGCAGCAGTGCTTGCACCATGTTTCTACATAGAAGCTAGCAAGAAGTAATTCACTAGCTTCCAATCCAATTCTGCATTAGGTGGCACTGCTGTCCAATTGTATGGCAGGTTGTCACCTGGGTATGCTTTAATGTCTGGTGTGCAAAAACATTGTGGTTTTGGAGGGGGGGGGGGGGGGGGTTGGGTGATTAGAGGTAATATAAAAGTAGTGTGTGCGTGCACGTGTGGATAATTTGCAGTCCTTGCAATTACTGGGGAAAGGGGGTTGTTTTGGGGTGGATTTTCGAAAATATGTATTTTGAACACTGATTGCTTTGCGTGTGGGGGATGGTGTTTCAGGCTACTTTCACAGTGGGACGTCACGTTTTGATGCAACGTTAAAGTCGCAACGCAAACTAACAACGCAAGGTCCCAAAAAATGTAAGTATGCTTACAGGTCATTACTGAGCTTGTGCAAAAAGACCAACGCAGTTAATATTGTATATAACGCACTGCATGCAGCACTTTCTAATAATGCTACACGTTACACACAAACGCAACCTGTGCACTGTGAATGTTGCACAGACTTAGTATTGCTGTGTGTTAGTCCACGTTAAAACTTTCTCTAACGTGCGACTTTAGCGTTGCACTGTGAAAGAGTTAAACTTCTTTGAACTGTAGATTCAGAATTAACGTGTTCGCCTTTGATACTAGAACCCTGCATATTTATTGGTTCTCTAGGAGAGATATAATTAATTCTTTGTAGTGAGCTGTTGGAAATCTTATAAGTTTTCTGGGGGCAGGTAGGGACAGAAACTCTATCTAGTAACCTTTCTTGATTGTGTGGAGAATGAACTAGTTGTTTTTAATCTGCTGCTCCTGTAATAGAAAATATAGGAACCTCCCAAACTGAACAGTGGTTTGCAAAAGTATTCGCCCCCCTTGAAGTTTTCCACATTTTGTAATATTACTGCCTCAAACATGAATCAATTTTATTGGGATTCCACGTGAAAGACCAATACAAAGTGGTGTACACGTGAGAAGTAGAAATAAAAACATACATGATTCCAAACATTTAAAAAAAAATAACTGAAAGTGGGGTGTGCGTAATTATTCAGCCCCCTGAGTCAATACTTTGTAGAACCACCTTTTTCTGCAATTACAGCTGCCAGTCTTTTAGGGCAGGACACCGGGCGGCGGCCCACTGCCGGTCCGTGGGCAGTTTTCCGCAGGGTCTGGCCTCTCGCCCCCCCTCCTCCCTCCGCGGCCGCCGCTCCTGTTACCTTATGAGCTGGCAGCCACTTGCTTTTTATAATCCCTAGTGGCCTCTCTCCTCCACACTCTGTCGTCTATAACAGCAGCGTGACCCGCGGCTGCTAAGGAGGAAGGAAGCAGGAGAGCGGTTACCATAGTAACGGCGTATATCCTGCTTCCTTACTCCTTAGCAGCCGCGGGTCGCGCTGCTGTTATAGACGACAGAGTGTGGAGGAGAGAGGCCACTAGGGATTATAAAAGAGCAAGTGGCTGCCAGCTCATAAGGTAACAGGAGCGGCGGCCGCGGAGGGAGGGGGCACGCAGTGCTATACTGGGGTAACTATACTAGGTATACAGGGGTAGCTATACTAACTATACTGCGCTAACTATACTAAATATACTGGGGTAACTATACTAGGTATACAGGGGTAGCTATACTAACTATACTGGGCTAACTGTACTAAATATACTGGGGTAACTATACTAGCTATACAGGGGTAGCTATACTAACTATACTGGGCTAACTATACTAAATATACTGGGGTAACTATACTAGGTATACAGGGGTAGCTATACTAATTATACTGGGCTAACTATAGTAAATATACTGGGGTAACTATACTAGCTATACAGGGGTAGCTATACTAACTATACTGGGCTAGCTATACTAACTATACTGGGCTAACTACACTAAATATACTGGGGTAACTATACTAGCTATACAGGGGTAGCTATACTAACTATACTGGGCTAACTATACTAAATATACTGGAGTAACTATACTAGCTATACAGGGGTAGCTATACTAAATATACTGGGGTAACGGTACTAGCTATACAGGGGTAGCTATACTAACTATACTGGGCTAACTGTACTAAATATACTGGGGTAACTATACTAGCTATACAGGGGTAGCTATACTAACTATACTGGGCTAACTATACTAAATATACTGGGGTAACTATACTAGGTATACAGGGGTAGCTATACTAATTATACTGGGCTAACTATAGTAAATATACTGGGGTAACTATACTAGCTATACAGGGGTAGCTATACTAACTATACTGGGCTAACTACACTAAATATACTGGGGTAACTATACTAGCTATACAGGGGTAGCTATACTAACTATACTGGGCTAACTATACTAAATATACTGGAGTAACTATACTAGCTATACAGGGGTAGCTATACTAAATATACTGGGGTAACGGTACTAGCTATACAGGGGTAGCTATACTAACTATACTGGGCTAACTATACTAGCTATACAGGGGTAGCTATACCTGCTACACTGGGGTACCTATACTGGGCTAACTATACTAAATATACTGGGGCAACTATACTAGCTATACTGGGCTAACTATAATAGCTGCACGGTGTAACTATACTAGCTATACTGGGCTAACTATAATAGCTGCACGGTGTAACTATACTAGCTATACTGAGCTAACTATACTAGCTATACTGGGCTAACTATACTAGTTATACTGGACTAACTATACTTGCTATACAGGGATAACTATACTAGCTATACTGGGCTAACTATAATAGCTGCACAGGTGTAACTATACTATCTATACTGGGCTAACTATACTAGTCATACTGGGGTAACTATACTAGCTATACTAGTTATACTGGACTAAATATACTAGCTATACTGGGCTAACTATAATAGCTGCACAGGTGTAACTATATTAGCTATACTGGGCTAACTATACTAGTTATACTGGACTAACTATACTCGCTATACAGGGGTAACTATACTAGCTATACTGGGGTAACTATACATCCTATACTGGGGTAACTATACATCCTATACTTGGGTAACTATACTAGGGCAACTTTATTAGCTTCCTATACTGGGGGCAACTATACCTAGATACTACCTACTTAACTATACACTTCAAATCTGAGGTGGGGGGGGGGGGCTGCTTTCGCCGCTAACCCTGCCCCTCCAATTCCGGGCCCCAGAGAGAAGTTTGGTCTGGATACTGGTCCCCGGACTGAGAAAGGTTGGGGACCCCTGTTTTAGGGTATGTCTCTACCAGCTTTGCACATCTAGAGACTGAAATCCTTGCCCATTCTTCTTTGCAAAACAGCTCCAGCTCAGTCAGATTAGATGGACAGCGTTTGTGAACAGCAGTTTTCAGATCTTGCCACAGATTCTCGATTGAATTTAGATCTGGACTTTGATTGGGCCATTCTAACACATGGATATGTTTTGTTTTAAACCATTCAATTGTTGCCCTGGCTTTATCTTTAGGGTCGTTGTCCTGCTGGAAGGTGAACATCCGCCCCAGTCTCAAGTCTTTTGCAGACTCAAAGAGGTTTTCTTCCGAGATTGGCCTGGATTTGAAACAATTAGAAGTGGTTCAATAAGGCTGGCATGTGTGTCATACAAAAAACCCTTTACCAACAAGTTCCAAAAAGTACACATTTTTATTTTTATTATTAATGTGGAATAACTCAAATATTAAAAAGTACATTAAAAGCGCATGGGATGGCCACCCCGCCACACACACAGCTAACAACCCACTCACTGGTGCACCGCACAGCCACTCATAGGATAACAACAAGTGCAGTTTTAAAGGTTAACTCCTCTTGGTTAGTATGGTTATAAAGTTGTTAGTTCCATGTAGTCATGCAACAAGGACCTTTTTTGCACGTACTTGACAGACAACATAAGCCGCTTGGCACAAGAAGCAGTAGCAAACTTCTAAGGTGTTTCATGGACCGAAGCAAAATCACCACAACAGTTCCAGCTATCCAAGCTGTTAAGCAAGAGGTGGCACCAGGATCACCCTGTACATTACGTTTGGCAAAGCGGTTCCACAAACTCAAAGCCCCTTAGTATATATGGCACAGCATGCACAACAGCTTGTCTCACCCACTCCTCGATTGGATCTGGCAGATGGTCAGCTGTAGTTACTGCAAGTGTCCGTGTTGCCCGGGTCACACAGACCACTCATGTATCCAAAGAGTGTAGCACAATGTGCGGCTGTCTCAGCTGGATGGACGCTCATGCCGGTCTGTTGGCAGCATCTTTATCCCTGACCTTTCTGGTGTGTTCTTTGGACTTCATGGTGTTGTTGCTCCCAATATTCTCTTAGACAACCTCTGAGACAGTCACAGAGCAGCTGTATTTGTACTAGCATTAGATTACACACAGGTTCACTCTATTTAGTCATTAGCACTCATCAGGTAATGTCTATGGGCAACTGACTGCACTCAGATTAAAGGGGGCTGAATAATTACGCACACCCCACTATGGCCTCGATTCATAAAAAGCAGTGCGATAAAAAAAAATCTTGTCGGGAAAATACCGCACTCTGTATTTTCCCGGTCTGTGTGCTAATTCATAGAGATTTCCCCAGCTGCCGTTGAAGGTCGGTAAATTACCGCAGCCCATTGAGCGGTAGAGTAGAGCAGTGTGGCGAGATCTCGCTTTTGCCCTGCACAGATGATTCACACAGACTTTCCCTTCCTGCACAGATGACTAGCACAGATGACTCATACAGAAGACTCACACAGACATTTCCCTGCCTGCACAGATGACTCGCACAGATGACTCACGCAGACTTTACCTAACTGCACAGATGACTCGCACAGATGACTCATACAGACGGCTCTATGCACAGATGACTCACAAAGACTTTGGCTCCCTGCACTTTGCATTGTTAACTCTTCACCATAGGTGTCGGTAACTTGTTAAAGGAATACTATCGATTGAAACAACTTTTTTTTTTAATACTCTATATTAGTGTACACATTACCACTAGTGCTAGGGGCACTTTATTTATTCACCCAGGTCTCTCTCTCGCTATCCCTGCTTAAAAATTCATTTCTCACACAGCTCATAGTAGTTTGGGTCACCCTGAGCTGCTTGGTTACTCTGTCACACAGCTCACAAATATATTTCACTGTGTCACTCACAGCATGCAGCAGACATGAGGAGAAATAGGCTGATCTGAGGTGGTAACAGGTAACTAAATGAGCTGGAATATTGCTGGAATATAACTAGCTATACCACGAGTCTGTGTTTACACTCAGACTGGATGCCTGCTTGAGGTGATTCACTCCAGACTGCATCCACTTTACAAGCTGCTGAGAGGGGCAGACCATTGTCTACAATTAGCATTATTAGTATCTTTATCAGTCAAGAGAAGCAAAGATAATAAACACACATTGCTAGAATCTTTAACCCCTTACCATCATATCAACAGGATTCTTTCAGCAAGGTGATAATTAAACTACAAACTGAGGAGTTGATAGCAACTCCCCTGTGCAGAGACATGGTCTTGCCCTCTGGGAGCTCAGTATTAGATACATTTTGTATCCAACACTGATGCCAAAACTGACCGAGGATTTTACAGCTGAGAGGAACAGCTGTGTGAGGAATCAAATTGCTCCTAGTACTTGCCCTAATGTGTGCTACAACATACAGCATTTAAAAATAAATGCATACATCAATAGTATTCCTTTAAGACCTCACCAGAGGTGTCAGTAACTATCGCCAGGCTTACCGCTTCTTGAAGGCTTTATGAATTGACATTTGCTGACAATTTACTGACATGTGTTGGAGGTAACTACAGCCAAGTCGGTAATTTATCTCCCTGATCGGTAATGTCAGCTTTTCATGCGGTAATAGCCTTTATGAATTGACACATTGCTAAGTGGTCGGGAAAGTCTGCTTTTTTCAGCATTACCGCATACAGTAATGCTTTATGAATTGAGGCCTTTGCAGTTATTTATTTGTAAAAAAATGTTTGGAATCATGTATGATTTTCGTTCCACTTCTCGCGTGTACACCACTTTGTATTGGTCTTTCACGTGGAATTCCAATAAAATTGATTCAAGTTTGTGGACGTAATATGACAAAATGTGGAAAACTTCAAGGGGGCCGAATACTTTTGCAAACCACTGTAGATGGTCATTTGTCCATTTGGGGTTGGAAATCTAAAGATGTATCCCCTTTTTATTTATTAAAAGGACCACATTTTTAGAACTTACACATTTTTATTCTTTTGAAATGAGTTCATTTTCCCTCAAAACTCCTTAACCTATACTTTCTCACTGTACACCAACAGCTGTACATCATCCACTGACTCCGTAAAGGTCATAAAATTCGCAGATGACACTACCATCATCGGGCTCATTGGCAGGGAGGGGGAATACGACTATCGCAGTGAGATCGAGAAAATCTGTAGATGGTGTGAGGCCAAAAATCTTGTTCTAAATGCAGCCAAAACAGTGGAACTAATCTTGGACTTCAGGAGACACCCACGCACGCCACAACTAGTCCTCATCAACGAGACTGAGGTGTCCATGGAATCTAGTGTTAGGTTCCTTGGAACAACACTGACAAGTGACTTAAAGTGGGGGCAGAACACCTCCAAAATCCAGAAGAAGGTTCAGCAGAGACTGTTCTTCCTACGCCAACTGAAAAAATTTGGTATACCACGGAAACTGCTGTCCAGTTTCTACACTGCCACTATTGAAGCCACCCTTTGCTCCGCCATTACAGTGTGGTATGCAGGAACTGCCAGGGATAAGTATAAACTTCAAAGAGTCATCAGCTCTGCAGAAAGGGTTATCGGCTCCCCTCTGCCACCCTTAGACCTCCTCTATACCGCTAGACTGAGGAAAAGGGCTGACAAGATTTCCCTGGACCCCTCCCACCCAGGCTTCCGTTTCTTCAAGCTCCTCCCATCGGGCCGTCGCTTCAGAACCATCCGCCCAAAAACCAACAGGCGAAGGGACACCTTTTTTCCTCAAGCAGCCCTCCTGCTGAACTCCTGCCACTCGAGGGGCACTCTTGCCCCAATCAGCCCCTTACACTCTAGGGCGTGGCACACGGGAGCCCATTCCTGAGTAACCCAGCCATCACCCTGATACACTTCTAAGAACAATATCAATTCAAGGCGCCGCGTGATGTTATGCATCCCCGGGGCTAGACGAATCCACTCCCTGGTGCGGACTATTCAGGGGCAAATTGCATGTTGTACAGCAGCGATTATTTTCTTGTGTACTGCTTGCCTGTCTTTTGCTTGTTTTTCACGGTGTTCGTCTTACCGCCAATTCTGTCTTTGATTGTTGTCTTCGCGTCAATTCTGTCTTTGATTGTTGTCTTAGTGTCAATTCTGTCTTGTTCTATTGCCAATGCCATGTGAACCACAACCAATTCCGGGTACGACTTCGGTCGCACTTGGCGAAATAAAGATTCTGATTCTGATTTCTTTGCCTGGATTCAATTGAATTATTTCTCTCTTGTCTGCAAAGTGAGCTAAGAACATTTCTAGTTCTGTGCCAAACATTACAAATGTTACATTCAAGTGTGTTACGTTCAGAGCAGGTTCCATTGACTGCTAGTGGTTGGCTTGTGCTCTCACAAGCTGAAGATTCAGGATGATTGGACAAAAGCTAAATTTTCAATTCCAGGAATTGTGACCTGGTGGAGGTTAAAGAGTAACTCCAGTAAAAATAATGTAATAAAAAAGTGCTTCGTTTTTACAATAATTATGTATAAATGATTTAGTCAGTGTTTGCCAGTTGTAAAATCTTTTCTCTCCTTATTTACATTCTGACATTTATCACATGGTGACATTTCTACTACTGGCAGGTGATGTCAGTGGAAGGAGATGCTGCTTGCTTTTTTGGCAGTTGAAATCAGCTGTAAACAGCTATTGCCCACAATGCAATAAAGTTCACAGACCAGAAACTGTCAGAACCATGGTCCTCACATCACACCGTGGGAGGGGTTTCACCACAATATTAGCCATACAGACCCCCGATGATCCATCATCAATCAATCAGGCGTGATTGGTGGAGACTGCATAGTGACGTCACGCAGCAGCACTTCCAGTACCGTGGAGCTGTTTCCGTAGCGGGATCCTGCAAACTAGTACAGACCTTTCTGTGCAGGAACAAGCGGCCGCAGCCACACAGGACTGAACGGACCTACGGACTGGATAATTCAATACTCCTCCTCCGCTAGACATCTCTGCCTGGATGAACATCAATTCGCGCATTATGGTAGCGTGAGTATGAAGGCATAGTGCAATACCAACTGGCACATGACTATTACAGTCAATGATATATTTATTGAAATGAACTGTTCGTCAATAAGATGTAAATACATCTGAGCACATTCTGACATCAAGTTTTGGAACAATCTGTTATTGGAACAAGAATTGTGAAATATATGAGACATTTTTAAGACGACGGTGTCTAAAAAGATTTTTTACCCATCTAGGATTATTTTTGGCTACGAGTTAACCACTTTTTCAAAAAATGTATAAAAGTTAATATCTGAATTTTAGAATTTATAAATTTCAATGTGTCATCAAGTTGCCAATAAGGATGCCTAGGACGGCCTGGTTGTAGATTGAAACAGGTGTACATGGACTAGGAGGCCTTTTGTTGGTCTGAAGGATCATTGTATGTTTGTAGGTTTTCAGCTCATTTTTCAATTTAATCCAATTGTGATATTGTTTTTTAGCATATATATTTTAATACATTAAAGGAGGTTTAGCTTTAATTAGCTGAGGCGCAAGAGTCTTTTTCTATGAATATGCTGATAATTCTGATGGGCTAAGGAACACTGACCCACATCTCTTTGCAGCCTAATATACATTACAATTTTATTTGTCTAGCACAGCGCTGCAATCTTTCAGGTGTGGTAATGTCAGTACAAATACAGCTGCTCTGTGACGGTCTCAGAGGTTGTCTAAGAGAATATTGGGAGCAACAACACCATGAAGTCCAAAGAACACACCAGAAAGGTCAGGGATAAAGTTATTGAGAAATTTAAAGCAGGCTTAGGCTACAAAAAGATTTCCAAAGCCTTGAATATCCCATGGAGCACTGTTCAAGCGATCATTCAGAAATGGAAGGAGTATGGCACAACTGTAAACCTACGAAGACAAGGCCGTCCAGCTAAACTCACAGGCCGAACAAGGAGAGCACTGATCAGAAATGCATCTGGTGACTCTGGATGAGCTGCAGAGATCTACAGCTCTAGTGGGGGAATCTGTCCATAGGACAACTATTAGTCGTGCACTGCACAAAGTTGGCCTTTATGGAAGAGTGGCAAGAAGAAAACCATTGTTAACAGAAAAGCATAAGAAGTCCCGTTTGCATGTTTGCCACAAGCCATGTGGGGGAGACAGCAAACATGTGGAAGAAGGTGCTCTGGCCAGATGAGACCAAAATTGAACTTTTTGGCCAAAATGCAAAACGCTATGTGTGGCGGAAAACTAACACTGCACATCACTCTGAACACACTATCCCCACTGTCAAATATGGTGGTGGCAGCATCATGCTCGGGGGTGCATCTCTTCAGCAGGGACAGGGAAGCTGGTCAGAGTTGATGGGAAGATGAATGGAGCCAAATACAGGGAAATCTTGGAAGAAAACCTCTTGGAGTCTGCAAAAGACTTGAGACTGGATTGGAGGTTCACCTTCCAGCAGGACAACTACCCTAAACACAAAGCCAGGGCAACAATGGAATGGTTTAAAACAAAACATATCCATGTGTTAGAACGGCCCAGTCAAAGTCCAGATCTAAATCCAATCGAGAATCTGTGGCAAGATCTGAAAACTGCTGTTCACAAACGCTCTTCATCTAATCTGACTGAGCTGGAGCTGTTTTGCAAAGAAGAATGGGCAAGGATTTCAGTCTCTAGATGTGCCAAGCTGGTAGAGACATACCCTAAAAGACTGGCAGCTGTAATTGCAGCAAAAGGTGGTTCTACAAAGTATTGACTCAGGGGGCTGAATAATTACGCATACCCCACTTTGCAGTTATTTTGTTTTTAAAAGTGTTTGGAATCATGTAAGATTTTCGTTCCACTTCTCACATGTACACCACTTTGTATTGGTCTTTCACATGGAATTCCAATAAAATGGATTCATGTTTGTGGCAGTAATATGACAAAATGTGGAAACCGTCAAGGGGGCCAAATACTTTTGCAAACCACTGTATACCTTTTTCAGGACGAATCGCTTGGGTGTACTTTAAATGCAGCTGAATGGTAGCATTTGTAACACCATGCATGTCAGCACTTGACATGCGGTGGTGTTACTGCACTGCAGAAAACCGTGACAATGCTATGGCTGTGTTTAGAAGCGACTCCATGGGGAGGCCATCTGTCCACTGCTGCTACTGAACGCTAACAACCATCTGGCTGGTGCACGAGAGCAGCTAATAGGTGGTCACTTCCTTCAGCTGCCCGTCTGAAAGAGGTCTTACTTGAACTGATCCTGGGAATTGCATAAGGCCACCAGGTGCTAACTGCAGTCGACTCATAGACATGAAGCCAGGGCTTCTATAAGTTCTGCAGCCCACAAATAATTCACCTCTGGGGCAGTTCTTTACCGAAATAAAGGTGCATCACAGGGGCGTAGCAATAGGGGTTGTAGATCTGTAAGTGAGTGGGGTGAAAGGTTTTTCTCTAGGTCTACCCATTGTTTCTATATGCCGTGTCTATTCCAGTCTATAATCCTGGTTAGTATGGAAGCATAGTAGTATCTTTCTACGCTAGGTAGAGCTAGGCCGCCTTCGTTTTTTGGACAATATAAGATTTCCTTTCTAAGGCGGGGGGTTTACCTTCCAGACATACCTGTTAAAGATCTGTTGCGTTTTTCGTAGAAAGGAGAGAGGGATCCTAACAGGGAGGGTCTGGAAAAGATACAGCAACCTAGGCATAGCATTCATTTTTAGCACTGCTATCCTCCCCAACTATGAAATTTGTGGTAGTTCCCAACGTTGCAGATCTACTGTCAATGTCGCGAGGATCTGTGGGAAGTTTAATTGAAAAAAATAGCCCTAAGGGAGCTTGTGATGGTCGTCCCTAGATATTGCAACGAGGTGGGGTTCCATTTAAAAGGGAAATTTTGTTTGATCAATGTAACCTGATCTTCCGACAAGCCAACATTAAGTGCTTTGGACTTATCAAAGTTTATTTTGAAAAATGACAGCTTTCCAAAGCACTCAAACTCCGCCATCAAATTAGGTAGTGATGTAATAGGTATAGTTAGGAAGAAGAGTAGATCATCCATGTAGGCGCAATTTTGTGATCTGTAGATCCTACACTTAGCCCTGAGATTGAGATATTCTTTCTGACATGGCACAGGAAAGGCTCCAGGGAGAGAGCGAAGATGAGAGGGGATAGAGGGCAGCCCTGCCGGGTACCGTTGTTAATCTGTAGAGGCTCTGAGAGGATGCCATTGACTTTAATTCTTGCCAGGGGTGTGGAGTATAGGCAGTCTATGCAGCGTAGCATTCTGTCGCCCAAGTTTATGTGTTTTAAACCAGCCCTCAGCCAGCTCCAGCCCATGCGGTCGAAGGCCTTCTCGGCGTCTGTAGATAATAGCATAAATGGTTTCCCCCTCGACCGCGAGAAATGGAGCAGGTCCAAAGCCCTAATGGTATTGTCTGTGACAGAAGAAGAAAAGCGTCGGCACTACAGTAATTGCGCTGAATTTGAAAAGATATAGCATATAACACACACCTCTTCATCCACACTTCTGGTATTGATAGCGTGCTCTGATAGATTAGAAGTTGCAATACGATAAAGGAGAGGGAGACAATCGGCACTGCTTCTATCGCTATTTAATCCAGAGTGCGGTGGAACACATGTAAACAATCCAAGACAGTGTATCTTCAAATTGTGGCATCAAAAATATTCATTCAACGTAAACATGCATGAACATACCATTGTCTGAGGTGGTGTGGTGACGGTGGGTGCTGGGCACAGATAGCCTTACGGCCGTTTCACGCAAAATCTGCTCTTCTACGGAGGCTGCCTGGTATTGTCCCTGGCCTCCCTAATGGGGATAAATCCCACTTGATCCCAATGTGCTAAATGACTCGTGCTCAGCCAGCCTATTTTCTAGTACTTTTGCAAAGATTTTCAGGTCTAAATGTAATAAAGAAATCGGCCTATAGCTACCACAAGCCGTTGGATCCTTATTTGGTTTAGCTATAACGGTTATGTGAGATTCCAGGGTTGCATCATAGGTATTTTAATTGTGAATCTTGGACTTTGCTGTGGACACATTTCAGGTACATGTTTTTTCTGGCATTCGGTTCTGCTTTAGCTTGGAGTTGTACCACACAACCCAATTGTCACACACTCCAGCGGGAATATCTTAGTAGACATTCCTAGAACTCCCATCGGTTTGTGTGATGTGGGGAAGTGTGAGTCGCGGTATTTCTCCACCTCAGATTGCCTAGAGCAGTGTTCCCCAACCCTGTCCTCAAGGCCCACCAACAGTGCATGTTTTGTAGAAATCCACAGAGGTAGTTAATCGGCTCTGCTTAGACACTAATTACCTCACCTGTGAATGTTTGTGGTTTCCTGCAAAACATGTACTGTTGGTGGGCCTTGAGGACAGGGTTGGGGAACTCTGGCCTAGAGCCCACAAGCCATATGCTGCCCCCATACACACAACTTTATTGTGGTCCTCTGGACCCCTTCAGCATTTTGACAGCATAGCAACTCAACTGTCCTAGCCAGTAGTGGTGCACAGAGGGGAGATGACAATTGATGTGTCCCCCCTCCCAGTGCCTTCCCTCCCCAACTGCACAATAACAGCAGAGCACAGCTGAAGACAGCACTTGCCTAGGGGCTTCTGGCTGCTCTGAAAGTAGCCCGCCTTTCACTTCCTCATGTCCAGCACTCCTTGAAAAAGCTGGATGCACGTTAGTGAGTTTATCACTACCTCCCCTGCTGCAGCCAACCATTTCTTGTAGATGAAAAGCAAAAACACTTAGAACTGGCAGGTAGCTGTAATGCACAGAGATAAACTCTGGATGCTCCTGCCTGGTCAGACAGGAGGAGGGGGAACGCACTGGGAGCGTGGAGGTCAAAGAAGCCATCAGAGCAGGCCTGGCACCTGACACTGGGAGTAAAACCGACTAATTACACTATATGTTTGTTAGTTCAGAAAACTGTGAAAGGAGCCTTTATACCATGGTTGTCAAACTCAAATACATAGAGGGACGAAATTGAACACTGGGACCAAGTCACGGGCCAAACTCAATGTCTAGTGGGTACCTCCCTCACTTATAAAGTTCATTAGTGTCTAGTGCCCACCCTCATCCCCTATACAGTTCCCTGGTACCGAATGTCTCCTCTCTCTCTCCTATACTGTTCCCTGGTGTGTAGTGGCCCCTCTTACTCCCCTATACAGTTCCCTGGTATCCCTGCTTTCCATCTCGCTTCAATACATGACTTCCATGTTGATCTAAGGCTTCAATTCCAATGTAATTTCCCTGATGGTGTAGAGTGGGCCAAACATAATGCAAGTGGGGAAACCACCCTAAGTTAGAGGACTTTGTGGTTCCATTTAACCTCTTGGGTCTATATGCAATTAACTTTTTCAACTGAGTTATCTCTTAGTAGATAATTTTCATCTTCTCTTTAAACAAACTTTTCAGCATTTTACAATTGAAAAAGTACCCAAAAGTTGGTGAAAAAGTACTACCAACGTTATTTTGAGTATTTTCTTGCTTGCTGGTGGCTTAAAAGGCAACATATGACAAGTTGTGAAAATATCACCTAGGAGAAAACGGGAATTGCATATGGGCCCTGGTATCTTAAAGGCTGTCTATCCATCTCTCTAGGTCCACTTGATGTGGGTTCATTAGCTATATTACCTTCATAGTTTCAACACTCCCACGACCATCCCATATAGGCCTCTAAGTCAACCTCTAAAACCAATCACACTGCAGCACTTTTTAATTTTGCCTGCTTTCCATGAGCTATGTCTCTGACATTTGCAATACAGGAGACAGTGGCGTAGCTAAGGAGCTGTGGGCCCCGGTGCAAGTTTCACATAGTGCCCCCCAAGCACACAATTGATACGGCGCACCAAAAGCTGCCAAGGACAACCACAGTGTCTGAGGAGGATGGGGAACAGTGCATTAATGGTTACTACTATTCAGGGCATCTATAGAAGTGATAAGTACCAGCACAGGACCAATAAAAAGCTAATATTGTGCTTTAGGGCCCCTCAGGGGCCCCTATGACCCAAGGGCCCCGATGCGATTGCTACCTCTGCAACCCCTATTGCTATGCCCCTGACAGGAGATCCAGCAGATCCTCCTGATTTGACCAAATGCTTCCTCCGTTTCTTTATTGGGGGACGAATACGTTTTCGCTTATAATCATACTTGTTGAACCTATTCTCAGATTCTAATTTTACTTTTAAAGTTAGGTAATACTATTCCACAAGTTTATGTCTACTTGCTACGTAGGTTTTTGTTTTGTTTTTATTTCTACATTCTAGCTACAGTATTCAGACAATTATTGCTTACAAGTGCTCTAACATGAAAAAAAAAAGAATCCTTTTGAAGGTTAATTTTCAAACACAGACACTTGAGACTATGTATTTTAGTTAAATTGCTTTGCTTTCAAACCTAATTATTTCGTTTGTTGTATTTGATTCATGTTTTCAATAAAAATATTTCACAGAGAGTGGATCAGAACCGTATTTTATGAAATTATGTAGAAGTTTAGAGAAGGGCCTGACTATCAAATCAGGATTCATGGTAAACGAACCCTAGAAACAGCTGCCTGACATTATCTATTTCCCATCACCAGGTCATCCTGTACATGTGTGAGAGAATACACAATGACCAATTCCAGAAGTGTGTGGAGTCAACAGTCATACCTGATTAAGGATTGAAGTTATAAACATACAATCTTTCACACTTCTTAATCTCTTGCTGTCCCCGGCCTACCAATACATTTGTTAATTAAAGACACTGAAGCAAAAAAAAAAATATGATATGATTTGTATGTGTAGTACAGCTAAGAAAACATTAGGAGCAGAGACATACATCTAATATTTTTCCAGTAGAGGAAGAGTTAAGAAACTCCATTTATCTATCCAAAAGAGCCATTGAGCTCTGGATTTTGAGGTCTGTCTTCTGAAGCTTGTTATCCCAACTGTCAGTCACTGTATTGTTTTCTCTTCAGCTGGAACATCTTTGGCCGACATGGTGGATTGGGTGCACGGTGGTAACAGCATGCGATATCCTGCCGACCAAAGAATGTGATGGAACCACCAGCCGCTGTCCCCCCACATGTTAATGTTCCCCACCGGCACCCGTGCATTCAAATCTATCACCTGTCTAGCTTCTGCAAATGTTCAGCTGCTCCAGCTTCCCCAGGATGTCACACAATCGGGAATTGGCCTGCGACGTATGGGCAGTCAACAGATCTCTCTCTGATCAGATTCAATCAGAGAGAGATCTGTCTCTTCATTAATCATTAAAGGTATAACCTAACAACTTTTGTTGTTATGTCTTCGCAAGCAGGCAGTAGTTAGGAAAACTTTGACTAAGCTGGTAGGTTCCTTTTTCACTGCTAATCCTAAGCGCACAGGGAAAGCAAAATTGTTTTTCTTCTGTATTTGCACTTTAATTTCACTGAATAGCAATTGCACCAATAATGCAGCAACACTTAAACAAGGATCGGTTCACAATACATCACATTGCAACATAAGCAGTGGAAAGGGAGTACCACAATCTCCCTGAAAAACCAAGTGTCCTTGTGATTGGCAAATGGCATGCAGTCCAAGAACACAAATACAGCCCAACTATGCAATCAGACCTCAATACCTACTGTATATAAAGGCCCCACCCCCCCCCAACACACAAATATAGCCCCTATACACTGCCTCACACATAGGGCCTGATGCACATAACTGCAGTAATACTGCCACTGCCGCACAAGTGGAGTGCACAGCAATATTACCCTTCCTTCCGGCAGCAAGTACCACGAGTTATGCTACGTACACACATGCGACAACGATCGTTCATTGAGGACGACGAACAAACTTTTAATTGATGAAAGAACGACCTAAGTAAAGTTAGTTTTAAAAGGTGTGTAACGATCTGATCGTTAGAACGAACGTTACATCACGTAAAGCAACTATTGCGCCTGCGCATAAAAATGAGAAGTTTCATGGAGAAATTGTGAAATGCGCATGTCAAGCCTAGTACGAACGACCGTTTCCAACGATGTACTACTTTTGCAAACGATCGTCGTTGGTTAAAATCCGCCGAGACAGAACTTTTTTTTGTAGCGATTTGGCTCGTTCGTCATTTGCCTTAATAGTCGGTGGTTCGTTTTTTGTAACGATCGTCGTTGGTAAAGATCGGGGAACGATCGTTACAAACGACTATAGTCGCATGTGTGTACGCACCTTTACTCACGCTGCTAAGCTAACACGCATCACTAACGAGCATTACCATTAGTAAAACTCATTACCGTAGCAACAGTCATGCTACTTGAGTACTGCGGTTTTGCACTAATAGTGTAACTTGATGTCTCCTTCCATCCTCCGTTGCTAGTACTCTACTACATGGTAGAGAATGGAATTGCTGCCCCCTACTCTGCTTATATGGAGGGGGGTGCACAAGAGGGTGGACCACTAGACCTCTGGGAAAGAAAATTGAGGGGGCAGACTGCACATAAGGGGGCGACAACTAGGGAAGCCATGGGGGGGGGGGGGGGAGACACCACTAGATCACCAGGAAAGTCAGATGGGGATAGGGGGATTTACTAGACCACCAGGGAATCCATATGGGGAGACCACTAAGCCACCAGGAAAGCCATATGGGGATGGGAGGACCGCTAGGGAATAAATTAGGGGTGGTGGGGGCCAATAGACCAACAGAGAAGCCATATGGGGATGGGTGGGACCATTAAACCACCAGGGAAAAAGGGTGGATCACCACTAGATCACCAAGGAAGCCAATTCATATGGGGATACAGTGAGATGGATAGGGGGACTGCTACACCACCAAGGAAGCCATATGAGGGTGGGGCATCATGAGACATGCCCGAGTACCTGTCTGAACCAGCCCTAATGGTGAACATTTTTTTATACACTGGACCTTCCAATCTGATAATAGCAATGGATTGGTTGGAATTAGAGGGTGTTGATTCTGCCAATTGATAAGAAACAATCGTATTATCAATCTGTTTCCCTACAGGCCAATACACATGTCAGACTTTTGCGGACGGGTCGTTTGAACGTCCCGTAGTTCAGTCGTCCTCACGCCAAATCGGGCGTGTGTACAGACTGTCGTTCGGGTGATAAGACTGGTCTTGAGCGATCCGCCCGGCGGATCGCTCAAAACCAGTCTTATCACCCGAACGACAGTCTGTACACACGCCTGATTTGGCGTGCGGACGACTGAACGATGGGACGTTCAAACGACCCGTCGTTCGCAAAAGTCCAACGTGTGTATGGGCCTTAACAATGGTTGATCAGTCCAGTGCATTGATTACACCTGAAATGATAGCACATTTTCATCAGATGTATGGGTACCATCAATGATTTCCATTCTTTTTCCTCCAATCACGATTATCAGAAAGCCAATCAGAACAGAAAATCGTACTGTTACTGGGCACTTCAATCCAACTTCAAAAAGGTAAAAACAGTGCTTCAGGACAAACACAAACCCTGCAATAGCTAAATACCATGCTCGGTGTAGGTATCATCTGACGGGTGACACCAAGAGACAGGAAGAGGCAGGATAGGGATTATACAGTGCCGCAGCTTGCAAGGGGGTTGCAGACTCAGAGCAAAGCGTCAAACCAACATACTTTACACTGATGATCATTCCTGTTCAACGAATTGGCCTATATTGCCAAACTAACAGCACGTAAGCGGTTTCAACGGCCCTGTATCCTGTACCCAGGTTGAAGGTTTTACCAACATTTGTGTCAGACGAGTCCAGGTGATTCATAGGAGGTGCCACGTAACTTTACTTTTAACTTTCCTATCATCCCCTTGCCCGTGCAGCCTGCAGCCTTCCTATACTTTCCCAGGTGAGCGCTAGGAGGCGTGGGAGTGCAGCGCTGGCCACACCCCTAGCAAGGTTTGGGCGTGCTCAGTCTGTACAGGTGAGGGAAGTGGAGAGTGGATTATTGCTGCAACTTCAGGAAGAGGTCAGCCAGCGACAGCAAAGAGACCTGCTGCTTCCTACACGCTTATCTGCGGGGCGCATTATTTATACATACACGGCACACGGGGAGGGCGGGGCAGCCTAGGGAACCTGTATGGGCACTAGTGGTAAGTTAGGGTCGGTGTGATTGTGATAGACGCGGCGCAATGGCTGTGGCACACTGCTAGGCACTGCCCCGATAGCCTGCATGCTGTGGCCATGGGAGACGTACAGGGTGTTGGGCGTCTGACTGTGTCATGTAACAGTGGTGCTGCTGTATGCCAGACTTGTCAGTATTACAGGCTACATGCAACATGTTCTGCATAGAAGTGTGTGTGCATGACGCCTGGGGAAAGTGTGTCTGGATGCCTATAAGTGTGCAGAGTCATTCTGCCACTCTCTATGAATGACAGTTTGTATATGCATGAATACTGCTAATAGGTGTGTGCACCAGAATGCTTGATGGGGTTCCTGACTGCTTCCAAATGTACACTTACCTATAAGCTGTGAACAGCCTGTACACTGCATCCATATCTTTACACATCAAAGTGTCTACCACCTGTGTCTTTACACAACAAAAGGTCTGCCGCAGAACTGTCGCCTTTAATTCCACAGACCTCTGTGCCTTGCTGCTAACTGGTCATCCTGTATATCTATATTTATCCATGGAAGGAGCACGCTATCTTGGGGCCTAGAGTCTGAAGAGCTATTGCAAGTTTCTTTTTTTTTTTTTAATAGCACATTTGAAGAAGACTTGATTTATTATCACAATAGGATAAACTGTATTTGCAACATACTGCACCGGCTTCATCTTGTGTGACTCAGGCAGGACTTGGCCAGTTCTTTTCCATCTGCACATTAGTACAGGCGAGTCGTCAAGATGTCAGCAGAAAAAAGATTAAAAGAATTGGAGGACATAGTGCTCAGAGGTCCCCATGGCCCCGGGTGTGACTCTCTAAGTGTGGAGACCCTCCTTGATGTCCTTATGTGCCTGTGTCAGGAATGCAACGCAGCACCTTTACGTCGGGACAAGAACGTGACAGAATTCCTGGCCTGGGGTAAGATACAGCATGTCTCTGCTTCATCATTCATTGTGTGACTTGTAGTGTAATGTCTAAAATGTAAATAACTTCAGAAATCTGGATAACTTTAAAAGATTCCAAATAATTCTAGAAATATTTGATCACTTGGTTAAGGTATTTCAACTGTGGGAGGAGCTGTAATACCACCTTTCCCAATTTAATCAATCAATGCATGCATAGACTGAGGCGCTTAATTCAGGTGTGTCCAAACTTTTTAGGCCAAGGGCCACATTGTCGTTCTTGAGTCCTGGGGGTCAAACTAGTGAAATGAAACACAATCTTTGCTGATTGCTGTAAGGCCGCTGACAGTGGCAGCTGCTAATCAATGGCTGTTAGTGCTGCTGGCACAGTGGCAGCTGCTAATCAGTGGCTGCTACTCAGTGCTGCTGGCACACTGGTAGCAGATAATCCAGGCATGGGCAAACTTGCCCTCCAGCTGCTACGGAACTACAAGTCCCACAATGCATTGCAGGAGTCTGACAGCCACAGTCATTACTCATAAAGGCAAATGCACTGTGGGACTTGTAGTTCCGTAACAGCTGGAGGGCTGAGTTTGCCCATGCCTGCGCTAATCAGTGGCTGCTACTTAGTGCTGCTGGCTCAGTGGCTGCTACTTAGTGCTGCTGGCTCAGTGGCTGCCGCTAATCGGTGGCTGCTACTTAGTGCTGCTGGCTCAGTGGCAGCCGCTAAATGGTGGCTGCTACTGCTACAGTGGTGGCTGATAACCTACAGGTGAGCAAAGGGGGAGGCTGAGCGGCAACACAAGGTGGAGCCTGTATGTAGAGATCTTTGGGGGCCACCAGAAGAGGTTCAGCGGGGCTGCATTTGGCCTCTGGGCTGCCTGTCTTAATGGAAATACAGTCTTTCCATTGAAGTCAATAAAACAAGTTGCACTGAGTATGCAGAGATATGAAAATAAAGCCCTGTAAATTCAATTCACACCACAGTGTTTTAAAACCGTGGCCTATTAGTTATAGCTGCTATGTGCATTAGGACCTCATCATGGTTGCCCATGTGTTTGGGAGCCAGTGACGAGAACTAACTTGTCATGGCAGTCAAAGCGTGCAGCCTCTGACGCTGTCCAGGAGGCCCTATCCTCTGCCAAAAATGATGTTCCTCTAACCACCTAGGATCATTGTGTACTGCTGCATACCTGTCCCATCCGCTAACCAATTATGTTACGGAGTAGATGGCCATAGCAGGTGAAGATTAATAAACATGACGTTTCAGGTTCTGCAGGTGTGTAACCTGGAAGTGCTCTCCTGAGCACTCCCTGGTTCATACTGATGTAGCCGCTAATCCAGTGAAACTAGGAACTTGGGAACTAGTCTAGTTTATGAAAGCCAGCTGGAAACCTCATAGGGAAATTCCGCTAATTTGATTGGGTGGACAGTACCCTCTTGAACTGCTAGGTATCCAATAGGTTGTAGGAAACTATGCCCAGACTACTTGGCCAATCACAACACCTTGTGCTGTAGAGGATGCTGTGATTGGAGATCTGTTCCCCATGAGGTGTTTTTTATTTTTTTTGCAGAGTTCCCTAAACTAGATCAGCACTGGAACTTTACTCCTGGTTAGAGATGGTTGATCAAATGTTTGCATTCAATTTATATGCAAACCAGAATTGTTAGCATATTGTTGATAGAGAATGTCAATGAAATGCAAATATTTTCAACTTGCATGCAAATTAAATGCAGCTTGGAAATGGCCAAATCTAATCAGCAGGTAGTGCATTTGATTGGTCCAGTTACAACCTACATACAAATTTATTGAATATTCATTCAAGTCAGGTCATGTCTACTTCTTATGTCTTTGCACTGTCAGGCGATACATCAGGGATCTGCCTGACCTCTGCTGTCACTAGATACAACTTTGCGGCAGAAATGGTGGTAATAAAAAGAAATCTAGTCAAATACTCCCCAACAAAATATAACTAGTCACCCCAGCATCCTGTTCCCTTACTGGGCACACATGCTTTCTAGGGTCACCATTTTATAATTTTACCATTTTATAATAAGGTTAAATGAAGAACTTTTTGTTATAGTATATACCATTTTTAAATAAAAAATAGATGCGTAAACTTATACATGGGGCATACTATTCATTTAATACTGCCTATAAAATACTCAGCTTGATCTCCCCCATGCAGTGTGATGTAGGGTGGCATATACCTGTAAAATGGCAGGTGCACTACTTTCCTCCCATCTGTCTCTAGCTGGCTCTCCTCCATGTCTGTGTCCATCGCCTCTTGATGGTTGTGGGATGTTACAAAAGTGCCAACAGGGAATGGACACAAGCTAAGCCTCAAGGAGTGCAAAACAAGTAGGAAGAGAAGGGGTGTAGCTCACAGCATGAGTCCCTATATCTTACTGTAAAGGTGGCCACACGCCATACAATTTTTAAAATATTGTTTCAATTTAAGAACTGCAATCGGTTTTTCTGACTGATTGTAGCATTTAAAAAATCTGATCAATGTATCACACACGGGTGGTAAATTTTTACCCAATTATGAAAAGAATGATTGAAAACTCAGAGAAAATTGCTTAGAAGTATATATAAGGAAATTGAAAATCTACCACACGCCATTCAATTTTCATAAAAATCCAGCACGCCTGATAAACTTTTATCGAATAAAAACGGGAAATCCGATCGGATTTCTTGTTCAATTAAACAAAAAAAAAAAATGTAATTTGATTTCCCTCAATCAGAATATTTGCTATTGAGGGAAACGTTCATAGTTATGGGGAAGACATAACCATATTGAGGTACTGACATCACACTGTGGGAGCCTTGTTGTGGGAAATAACAGGTGTTTCCAACGGCCAAAAAGGCAAGCAGCAGCTCCTTCCACAGACATCACCTGCCAGCAGTAAAAATGTCACCTTGTGATAAATGTCAGAATGTAAATCGGGGAGAGGAAAGAATTTACAATGAGCAAACTAAATAACTAAACAACTGACTAAATAATTTATACATAATTATTGTATATTGTAAAAATTAAGCACTTTTTTTCTTTATTACATTTTCACTGGAGTTCCTCTAACATAAGTGAGTCTACACATTTTTCCCACTTTAGCATTAAGGCTACGCAATGTAATGTCCGCATTATAACGCGGCATGCCACACTTCAGTCCACCGCTTAAGTGATCCAAATATCCAAATACAGTGCGTTACTGTAAAATGAGCCTTAAGTGAAGTACTGTATACTCTTGACTGTATGCAATGTGCGGATAACGCGTGGCACCACTTTCCTGTTCCCTCGCATTGTGTTCCTGCTGTTACAGGGAATGCAACTCCCTCTGTGTACTTCTAGCCTAAGGGGTCAACTTGTGCTTGACATCCATTTTACTTCAAGCAAATGCGGTACCTATTTTCAGTTTCATTTATCTGCCTTTTTACTTTTATGCAGTTGTGCACAGTTTTACACATAATTATCTGTATTCACTAAACACAGCTTGTCTTCTGGTTTTATTTTTGTGGAAATGTGAGAATTAATTGAGTTTTTGTAAATACCAGTAATATATAGAGTTGTTTTTTTTTTGTGTGTGTGTGTGTGTATATATGTATATCTATATCAATGCAATAAGCATGGAATTCAGTAAATTGACAAAACTAAAGCACCTGGTAGTGCACACATCAACACGCATAAAGCGCATAGCAATGTATGGAGGAATCCATGTAATGTGTTAATCTCTGGCTGGCCAAATTTGGCCAGAGCGGTAATTGTCTTGCAAGGGCAAATGAATTTGTATTGCAGCTGGCCAGGCACCACCCCTTTGTGTCCCAATGCAGCATACACCCTGCTCCCCATGCTGTGCTCCCAGAAGCTGTGCCACGCAGCAGTGAGGCCTGGTGCACACCAAAAACCGCTAGCAGATCCGCAAAATGCTAGCAGATTTTGAAACGCTTTTTTCTTATTTCTCTGTAGCGTTTCAGCTAGCATTTTGCGGTTTTGTGAAGCATTTTTGGTGTAGTAAATTTTGTGTATTGTTACAGTAAGGCTGTTACTGAACAGCTACTGTAACAAAAACCGCCTGGCAAACCGCTCTGAAGTGCCGTTTTTTAGAGCGGTTTGCGTTTTTCCTATACTTAACATTGAGGCAGAAACGCCTCCGCAATCCAAAATCTGCAGCAGCCCGGGAGTATGCGTTTCTGCAAAACGCCTCCCGCTCTGGTGTGCACCAGCCCATTGAAATACATTACCCTAGCGGATCCGCACCCGCAAGCGGATCGCAAACCGCAGTCGAACCGCTCTGGTGTGCACTAGGCCTAATTGTTTGTTTCACCTGCTGATGTCCATCCATCCTCCTATAGTGGCGCTTGCTCTACTTCCTCGTTCTCCTCCTGCAAATTGCAAAAAATGACATGGGCAGCGAGCGAGTGCCTGCTGTAGAGGATAGATAGACATTGTTGGAGCCTGCTGGAGGGTAGGTGAGCACAACGACTGAAGTCTTGGAGGTCCAGGGGATGAGAACAATGCACAATATCCCTGACCCCAAGCCATCATTTCCCCTCCCATATAAAAAAATAAAGTTCCATCTCGTTTCATTTGCTGCTAGGTAACTACACGGAGTGTGTAGTGCTGACATGCATAGGGTTACAAATGCTGCTATTCAGCTATATTAAATTATACCTGCAAGGTACTCCAATGGCCAGCAGATGGATGGCTGAACTGCCTGCTTGGTTTACACTGGGGCTCTTTTCTACAATATATCCCCTAATGCTGGGAATACACGGTTCGTTTTTGCCTTCGTTTAAACCTTCGATTCGTTCGGTAAACGAATCGAGTGTTGAAAACGTATGTGAAAATAGTCATAATCTCATTATAGTTTCGATTAATAGACCCCAAAAACGAACGACTAGTGATCGAACATGTTTGATATTATCTCTCTTTATCCATCTAATCGAGCCATTGGTAGGCTTGATGGCTGTTCAGATCGATTATATATTCGTTTATGCTAGTCCGTCCCTGTAAAAAGGGATTTTCGTTTCGTTTCTTTGCAGCCTTCGATCATTGGAAAAACGAAACCATCAGAATCGGAAAAAAAAACGAAACCGTGGGTGGTGATATTAACCGTATGACCGATTATTTCGGGATCGAAAAGGACAAAAGGCACAATCGAAAGGAAGGTTTAAACGAAGGCAAAAACGAACCGTGTATTCCCAGCATAAGACAGGGCTTCCCAAACCTGTCCTTATTAAGCACCCCCCAGAAAACCACAAACTTTCACAGGTGAGATAATTAGTGTCTCAGTAGAGCCGATTAACTAACTAACTAACTACCTGTGGATTTTCATGAGACATGCACTGTTGGTGGTACTTAACGACAGGGTCGTGAATCCTATTCCCATTCATGAAATATGCATAAACTTGGAATCCGTAGCATCTCATTGACCAGCCCTACATAAATCTGAATGTTGAGTTCAAGTTAGGATATTTGCTGTCAGTGGCTAAATGACTAATTTTTTTTTTTTGGTTCGAAATAATAAAAGGTCAGAAGTGAAACTTTAATTCAAAAACATCACAGGTACAATGCCATGCACAACTGGTATAACAAATCTTTGGGCACCCATACTTTTACCCATATACTAATTTTTTTTTTTTTTTGTGTTCCGGTTGATAAAGACTTAAACGTCCATTGATCTCGGTGACTCTTAAAAGTCTTCCCTAATTGGATATGTGGACACTCTACAGCATCTGCACTTGAAAGTACCTAATGACTTTTTAGAAAGCTGATTGGTTGCAGTGGGGGGTTCATCCCTAGGGGCCTGGTAGAGGAGATAATTGTGTGTGGTGTCACCACTGACTACAGACCATGATCTTGTCGTTCAAAAATTGTATCGATATCTTATGACTGTACTAATTATTATGTTCCAATCACACGGGGTTTTTTTTTGGGGGGGGGGGGGGGTGTTGTGTTTTTTTTTTTTTTTTTTTTTATGTGTATTTACCATTCTGTTGTAATTCAAAGTGACTGAGTCCCTTGTTTCTTTCTTTTCTGTATAATTTTACTACTATTCTTTCAGGGAAACCTTTCTCTCAATTTCTCCCACAGGCGTTTACTTTTATTTTTTGAAAGCTTTTTCTGTGGCACTATTTCTTTTTGCCCTTAAAAATTGGCTAATAGAGATCCCTGCCTTCAAATATCTAGGGAGATGGCTTGACCATTGCCAGAAAGAATTTGTGGACGTAGATTTTTGATAAATGTTGGTGACCGCATACCATCTGGGCCTTTCCTGATGGTTAAATCTAGAATGTTAATTAGCATTCCACAAGTCATAGAAAATCTCCCTTGGGCCCTCCCATAGGATCAGCATGTCATCTACATACCTGCCCCAATAAACAATGAGTTGTGTAAATGATAAATCCTCTACAAATACTAAAATACTAGTGTTTCCTCCCACCAGCCCGGGAACAGATTTGTGTAAGATGTTGCACAGGCTGTGCCCATCACGCTGCCCCTGAGCTGGTGGTAGATGGGAGGATCAAAACTGTTTTGAAAATTAATCTCAAAAGAACAATAAGATAATCAAAGAGTGCCCTGAAATTAATGTCCTTAGACCTGAGATAATAATCTACTGCTTGTAGGCCCAAATAGTGTTTTGATATTACTGCATAAAGATTCAAGGTCAAGGGAGGCCAACCACATATCCTCAGTAACCCTCACATCCTGCAATCTATTTAAAATATCTTTTGTGCCTCTTATATAGGACGGCAAAGTCTCAACAAACTGTCTTAAAAACCTATCTATAAACTAGCTGGCCTGTTTTTATTTTTTGCTTTGTTTTTTCTCCCCGATTATTATTGCCCGACACAATTGGTTATAAGGTGGTGAAATAGCTTTTTTTTATGGATTTGGGAAGGGCATCCAAACCCACTTTTGTGTGGTTTTTGGTAATCATTTGGATAACCTTATCCTTGAGTAGGGCTCCATCTACTGCTTTCTTTTGCTAGGTACACAATGGCCTCGATTCATAAAGCATTACCTCATGCGGTAATGCTGAAAACAGCAGACTTTACCGACCACTTAGCAAAATGTCAATTCATAAAGGCTGTTACTGCATGAAAAGCTGACATTACCGACCAGGGAGCTAAATTACCGACTTGGCTGCAGTTACCGACAACACATGTCAGTAAATTGTCAGCAAATGTCAATTCATAAAGCATTCAACATGCGGTAAGCCTGGCGGTAGTTACCGACACCTCTGGTGAGGTCTTAACAAGTTACCGACAGCTCTGATTAATGCAAAGTGCAGAGATCCGAAAGTCTGTTTGATTCATCTGTGGAGAGAGCCAAAGAGCCCTCTGTGTGAATCATTTCAGCAGCCAGGGAAAGACTGTGTGACTCATCTGTCTGAGTCATCAGTGGAAAAAGCCTTCTGTGTGAGTAATTTCTGCAGGCAGGGAAAGACTGTGTGACTCATCTGTCTGAATCATCAGTGAGAGAGCCGTCTGTGTGATTCTGCAGGGCAAAGAGGGAATCGGGACACTGCTCTACTCTACCGCTCAATGGGCTGCGGTAATTTACCGACCTCCAAGGGCAGCTGGGGAAATCTTTATGAATTAGCACACAGACCGGGAAAATACCGAGTGCGGTATTTTCCCGACAAGATTTTTGTTATCGCACTGCTGTTTATGAATCGAGGCCAATATGTTTTTGCGTTCGCTAGATAATTTCCGTCATGTCCGACATTACTTTCGACCAGTTTACCGCTTGATTTCTCATAGAAGTGAATGGAAATTGATAAGAAAATTGAGCGGCAAAACAAATTGAAAATCAATCGAACGGAAAATTGACCGAAATCGCATCGTGTGTACCTAGCATTACAGATTTCAAAGGTTTTTCTGATACATTTTTGTAGGATTAGATGGTAGAATTGCATAGTTGTATGGTTTGTTTGTTTTTTGTTTGTTTTTTGCCACTTAATGTCAAGCTGACTTATAAAAATGTCCTGCTAGGGCCTCTTAACTGCTCCAAGACGTTGTAATAAGTCAGATAGTGCTGCTGCCACTGTGCACGTGCGCGCTCCCACGCGTGTACTTGCATCCCTGTGCACGTGAAAATAGTGAATCCGCCTGTAAAAACGCTTGGCTAATGTATTTCAATGGGATGGTGCACACCAGCGGGTTAAGGTTTTTCCCAAACTGCAAGCGTGCCTCCTGCTTGCACGTTTGCGGTTTTCTGAAGCGTTTCGTCAATGTAAAGTATAGGAAAAACGCAAACCGCTCTGAAAAACGCTACATTAGAGCGGTTTGCCAGGCGTTTTTGTTACAGGAGCTGTTCAGTAACAGCTTTTACTGTAACAATATGTGTAATCTGCTACCCAAAAAACGCACCCAAAACCGCTAGGTATGTTTAGAAAACCTCTCTAAACATACCTAGAATCGCTCTGAAATCGGCTCCAAAAACCCTAGCGTTTTGTGGATCTGCTAGCGGTTTTGGTGTGCACTGGGCCAGAGTCAGTGAAATGAGTGAGAGAAGAAAAGATAGCGAGAATAGGCGGAGAAAACGAGAAAAGGAAGAAAACAAAAATAGGAATAACACGCACGTGCTGGAAATGTAATTTTTATTTCAGTTGTCTGTTTTCTGACTTCCACTTTTGCAGCCTAGACTGCATAGATCTAACTTGTTCCACTAGATCAACAACAACCTTCATACTTTAATACCTTTTTACTAATACCTTTTAGTACCCATTCCTTAATATTTGTATATGTCGAAGCACCTGGACTGAATGTTTTGGGTGCCATGGCATTGGGTTTGAAGGTGGGAGAAGATCTTCAAATCCCATTTAAGCAGCAGCCTAGCAGCAGGGCGGTTAGCTGCATATTTTAGAGGGTACCTGAGATGTAAAGAAAGGGGAAAAAATCAATACATGCTTATGTCATGCGCAGTGCGCTCCCGTCCACGGGCAGCCCGACCAGCACATGCAGTCACCCTGACTCCGGCGACTTAGAAGAAGGTCCCGGGGTGCATTCAGCTACAATGCAGAGAGAACGGGAGGAGCGGTAGACTTCGGCACAGGTGACCGTATATGCCTGCTCCCACCGTTTGCCGTGGTCTTTTCGGCTCTGGTATCCTTTAACCACTTAACGACCAGTCAACGCCGATAGGCGGCGGCTGCTCGCAGACTAAATGTAAACACCAGGCAAAGTAATCCCCGGTGTTTACATCATACGGTGCTGCTGTCACAGCAGCGCCGTAAAGGAGATTAGCGATCCCTGGCCTCTGATTGGCCGGGAATTGCTGGCATCTGATAGGCTGAAGCCTATCTGAGGCGGTACAGGACCCCCCTCCCCCCGCTAGTCACAAGGCAGCGGCGGCGATCAGACACCCCCCCCCCCCCTAGTGGGAAAAAAGGGGGGGGGGGAGTCTAATCGCCCTACCTGAATCCTGATCTGTGCTGGGGGCTAAAGAGCCCACCCAGCACAGATCATCCAAATGTCAGCCGGTCCTTAAGTGGTTAAGCAATTTAACAGGCGTTTTCAGTCTAATAGAACATGCAAGTGTCTGTGTACTCTTATTATTAAGTGCATGTTGCAAGCAATGGTACAACAGACCTTTAAAGAGAATCTGATTTGTTAAAATCGCACAAAAGTAAACATACCAGTGTGTTAGGGGACATCTCCTATTACCCTCTGTCACAATTTCGCCGCTCCTCGCCGCATTAAAAGTGGTTAAAAACAGTTTTAAAAAGTTTGTTTATAAACAAACAAAATGGCCACCAAAACAGGAAGTAGGTTGATGTACAGTATGTCCACACATAGAAAATACATCCATACACAAGCAGGCTGTATACAGCCATCCTTTTGAATCTCAAGAGATCATTTGTGTGTTTCTTTCCCCCTGCAGCTATCTTCCACTGAAGTGTCAGGCTATTTCTTCCTGCAGAGTGCAGACAGCTGTGCCTGTATGTAATTCCTCAGTATGTGAAAGCCCAGCCAGCTCAGAGGAGGATTTATCCAGCTTGTAAAAGATAAAATAACAGAGAGAAGCTGCACTAATCTAAATCTCACACAGGCAGTGTGCAGAGAGGGGCCTGGATGGGGGAGTTCATAGCAGAACCACAACACTGAAGAACTTGGCAGCCTTCCAGACACAGGCCTGACAAGTCTGACAAGAGAGAGATAAGTTGATTTATTACAGAGATGGTGATAGTAGAACGTGCTGCAGTAAGCCAGAACACATTAGAATAGCTTTTGGAACTTGTTGGATGATAAAAAACAGGATGCAATTTTTGTTACGGAGTCTCTTTAATGCATTAAAGTACAACTGAAGTGAGAAGAATATGGAGGCTGTCATATTAATTTCCTTTTAAGCAATACCAATTGCCTGGCAGCTCTGCTGATCTATTTGGCTGCAGTAGTGTTTGAATAACACCAAAAACAAGCATGCACTTAATCTAACAACAAAAAACGAGTGACCGCCACTCAAAGAATTATAAAAGTACAAAACTTTATTGGTCAATAGCTCTTCCAAACCCCAGCTATTCCCCACAATCCAAACCTCCCCCCCCCCATAAAAAACTGCATAGGTTATTCTTCTAGGAGCGCTCCCAACCTCACATCCATCACCAGTTACACCACACACACACAATCCAGATCGGCCGATCTTAAGACTGACATTCTGTGGAAACTGAGATTTTGCAAAGGGTTGCCTACTTCCATTGGACTGGAACCATCCACTCATCTGGTACCTGGATCTTCAACAATTCACCCAAAACCCCCAGGTAAACTTTCGTAAGCATAACAAAGTCCTTCTCTTTACGCCGCCTTCATGGCCGGATTCCGCCTTACTGACAGCCTGCGGCTGTAAGATCAATTAGCAGCCAAGCCCAGTCAGCATGTGACAGTAACAGTCATTCAAAGCGGGGAGTCCTCTTCACCGCGGCCACCAAACGTCTAACAAAAGCTTTTACCTTGTTGCTTCAAAGTGAGGGAGTATTCATGGATGTGTTGCGGCGTCCCGCAGCACCAGGTACCTGGTTTGTGCAGCCCAGCGGACGGCATCATGGATGCCGCAGGGTTAATGTCCGTCCGCTGGGCTGCACAAACCAGGTACCTGGTGCTGCGGGACGCCGCAACACATCCATGAATACTCCCTCACTTTGAAGCAACAAGGTAAAAGCTTTTGTTAGACGTTTGGTGGCCGCGGTGAAGAGGACTCCCCGCTTTGAATGACTGTTACTGTCACATGCTGACTGGGCTTGGCTGCTAATTGATCTTACAGCCGCAGGCTGTCAGTAAGGCGGAATCCGGCCATGAAGGCGGCGTAAAGAGAAGGACTTTGTTATGCTTACGAAAGTTTACCTGGGGGTTTTGGGTGAATTGTTGAAGATCCAGGTACCAGATGAGTTGATGGTTCCAGTCCAATGGAAGTAGGCAACCCTTTGCAAAATCTCAGTTTCCACAGAATGTCAGTCTTAAGATCGGCCGATCTGGATTGTGTGTGTGTGTGGTGTAACTGGTGATGGATGTGAGGTTGGGAGCGCTCCTAGAAGAATAACCTATGCAGTTTTTTATGGGGGGGAGGTTTGGATTGTGGGGAATAGCTGGGGTTTGGAAGAGCTATTGACCAATAAAGTTTTGTACTTTTATAATTCTTTGAGTGGCGGTCACTCGTTTTTTGTTGTTGCTAATTTAGTTTAGTGACCTGCCTTCCCCTTAATTGGGTGAATTAATTAATTAAGGACCTGTGCACCAGATTATTATCCAATTTTTGTAGAATCCACAATTTCTGTGTTGAACGGTCTTTCTAGGTCAATTGATTGCAATTCCATCTCTAGCCTCCCACTGCAAACCTTGTAAGGGGTTCACACCAAGTTTTTAATTGTTAGTGTTGAGTGCTCTCTCTCTGGGCTTCACAATGGCATACAGATTGGGGACCGAGATCGACTGATATCTCCTCAGCATTTAAAGAGACATCTGAGAATGATCATGATGAATTACAGGAATTGAAAAGATTGTTTAGAATACACAAGAAACTCACTCTAAGACATTTAAGGCGGAAGTGGAGTATAAGCACCACACAATCGTATGTTGATAAGGGGGTGGTGCCATGGGGTATGAGAAACAGATTTGTTCCAGCTGGTCATCTTCAAAATCCACGATTTATGACCAAATGGAAGGCTATGGCAATTGCCTCTGATCTCAATGTGATGAAAATCATGATTGAGGAAGAAACAATACAATTGGAGAGTCTACAATCAGAAATAAAAGAAAGTGTGGCGAGGTTAGAATGTTATCGGTCACGTAGTGATTTTGAACGTTTGAATGAACTGGTTAAACGAGAAGTTGAATTAACTCAAAAACGGATAAAATTGGTGAAACAAGCTAAATTTCAGATTGATATCAAGGAATGGAAGGAAGGAGAATTTTACAATTGCAAGCCAGGTCGGGCAAGATCTAGATCTAGGGGTAGAAGCGGAAAAGATACAGAAGATGAAGATAGCATGGGTGGGTCTCCTTCCTCTTCTGGTAAATCTGTCCTTTTTTTAGAGGACGAGGAGGGAACAGAAGAGGAAGAAGAAGACGAAGAAGAGGCCCAAAAAGCAAACAAAAAAATAGTCAAAAAGAAAAAGAATATAGACCAAAGAGGGAATACCCGCAGAGACCCCCAGCAGAGGCTGGACAGGGACCCCCAACCAATCCTGAAAAAGAGAGTTCAACCGTACAGAAAGGGGAAGAGAAACAAAGAGTAGAGGAACAGACCGTGGCTGGTTATGAAGGTGAAGAGGAAAATAATAATATTTTGAATTTGAGTAATTTTCTGCTGTCAGAACATCATGTCTCAGTGCTTAATAAGGGACTATCTTTTTCCCCAGTGTGTGGAGGCGATCCCTTTGATACATTTAAAGACATTCAATTCTTTTTACGGCGGGTTTTGTTCAAAAAAATGTTTGCTGGAAAAAATGAAAAGTTTCCTTCGCCTGAAGAACCAGCTGAGGCAGGTCCTAATACTAGATCGTTGGATGACAGAATCTCCTTAAGAGATCTCGAAACCCTTCTTGATGAAGGAGGTGACTGTGTGACAGCTCCCCCTGGTGGTGGTGTGGCCTATACTAACCTGAAAAAGATGTCCAGGTATATGCCTTCTCTCTCCATGAATAAGAGTGTACAGATCTTTTCTGACTTGGTCAGTAGAGATCTTGGAAAACTCTATTGGGGGAGTCGTTTTGACAATCTCTCCCCACAGGAGAGGCAGGCATTGCTTGAACTCAAGGAGGCTGAGGACATCATCATCAGGGGGAGTGACAAGGGGGGCAATATTGTCTTATGGAGTAAGGAAGCTTACTTTAAAGAGATGAATAGACAGTTGGGGTGCAGTGAGACTTACACCAGACTAAGGGAGAATCCTTTTCCAGATATCATTAAAAAGAGAGATAAAATTCTGAATATAGCCCTGTCACAAGGAGCAATTTCTGCTAGTGAATACCAGTTTATGAAATTGGATCATTACAAAATACCAGTTCTGTACCTAATTCCAAAAGTACACAAAAATATGGAATGCCCTCCAGGCCGCCCCATTGTGGCGGCAATTGATGGCCCGCTGGAAAAAATCGGGATATTTATTGATGAGAATCTGAAGGGATTGGTGGAGGAACTGCCCTCCTTTGTTAGAGATACCAGAGAACTGTTAAATTTGATCAAGGACTTTGAAGTGGAGGACACTGACTATCTGGTGGGGATCGACATCGAGTCCCTGTATACCTCCATACCCCACAGGGTGGGTGTGGAGGCGGTGAGTTATTTTCTTGACTCATACAGGGGCTGGATGGGCGAGAGAAACCGGGTGGTCATTGATCTTTTACAGTTGGTGTTGACAAATAATTGTTTCCTGGCAGATGGGGTGTTGTACCGACAGACGAGGGGGACGTCGATGGGGGCCGCGTGCGCACCGGCCTATGCATGTTTGCATCTCGGGGCGTGGGAGAGGCGGGATGTCTATCGCCGACCGGCCTTTGGTGCGCACGCGGCCCTCTGGCTTCGTTACATTGACGCCCTCCTCGTCTGGAGAGGTCCCTATGATGCTCTGATGGAGTTTCTAGGGGGACTAAATGTAAATTCTAGGAACTTAAGAGTGACTTTCACTATAAGTATGGAGAAAATTTCCTTTTTGGATTTGGAAATAAGAAAGGGAAATAATAGACTCGAGACAGTTTTATACAGAAAGAGAACAGCAGGTAATACTTATTTACATGGAACGAGTTTTCACCCTGAGAGTCAGAAGTGGGGGATACCCTATGGCCAGCTTGTACGGGTCCGACGGAATTGCTCTAAAGATGAGGAATTCCAAGAGGAAGCGCTTAAAATGTGTGACCGTTTCAGAAAAAGAGAGTATCCTGAATATGTTCTTGAAGAGGCCCTTGAAAAAGCCTCATCCCTTGATAGGGAGGAATGTCTTAAAAAGAGGACCAGGAAAAGTGGTGATGACAAGGTTAGGCTCGTCACCACTTATGGTTCACACTGGCCCCAATTAAGAAAAGTATTACAGAAGCACTGGCATGTCCTGAGCCTGGATCCTGACATACTCAGGGCGGTGGGTCCATACCCACTTCTGACTCCTCGAAGGGCACCAAATTTAAAGGATACATTGGTTAGGGCCGAAGTGTACTCTAAAAGCACTAAGAAAAATGATGGACGAGGCTTTTTAGGTCCAATACCAAATGGAATGTTTCCCTGTGGCTCGTGTATACACTGTAAGCTGGTTGAGAGAACAAAAACCTTTAAGAATGCCAAAGAAACTAAAGAATATGAGATACGAAGTTTTATCAATTGTAAATCAGAGGGAGTAATTTACATGATTATGTGCCCATGTGGGCTTAAATACATAGGAAAAACTAAGAGAAAACTAAAAGAACGCATAGGGGAGCATGTTACCAACATCAAAGAAGCAGATGAAAAAAGTCCTCTGGGTGCACATTTTGCCTTGTTTCATGACAGAAATCCAGATTGTTTGCGGTTTAAGGGTATCTTAAAACCCAAAAGGAATAAACGAGGGGGTGATCACGAAAAATTACTATACCAGATCGAGAACAGGTGGATTTACAATTTAGGAACATTAATTCCAAATGGATTGAATTCAGATTTAAATCTAGTCCATTTTCTACCTGCATATAAAAAATAAATGAGTTGTAGGTGAGAAACTGAATGTGGATTGCTGTGAGATCTGGAGTGGAATGTTCCCCTTTAAGGCAGCATTAAAAGTCGTTCAGAATGTATGTCGGTTGCATGTAATGATTTGTGGAAATTATTATGCAAAACGACATTATGGGACTATGGGGTCCTATGATTAAGGAGCCCGTCAAGATGCATATGAAATCTGAAAGAGTGCAAGTAATAATCTGATGAGCTATAGCAGATGGATATATCGGTATATTGTGTATGTACAAATTACACATGAATAAATATGGGGCTTTAAATGAACACAATACAGTCTTTAATTCTTCTTGTAGTTATCTTTCACAATTGCGGACACATGGATAGACACAATTTCGGATTCCCAAGTACAGCAAAACGGTTGCCTGACACGTGTTTCACGGTACAAGACCGCTTCTTCAGAGGCATACAGTATACATATACATCTGTTAAAAACATACAATAAGATTTGTATTACATACCAGTCGAGGATCATGTGTATCACAGGAAACAGGCCAAATTAGGTATAAAAACCTTTTATCTTACCACATGTAGACCCGCATATAGAATCAGACCACAATCTGAAAAAATTATTATAACCAGCATGAGTATCACTGTGCAGTCCACGTACCATATGGTACACAAATGCAACCATCACCAAGTCCACCACATGTGTATATATAGTGCCCAGATCCCCCAGCTGTACTATTGTGTACCGGGGGTGCTTATACCCTGTCATTACAGACCGCCATGCATACCACAGATCACCTTATGCCTAGTGTACTCACACATGTCCAAATGCCAATTTCCAAAAGGTATAATACCATATGGACAATATACATATCTGTACCAGACCAATGTATATCAGCATGGTATGTATACACACATATACTGTGTCACATAAAATATAAAGGCCACCACAGCCTACCATAGAGCATCATATATACACATATATTGTCTGGACAGATCTATGTCCAAAAGAGTTGCACTGCACATAGGTATGCATACACAAGACCTGCATACCTATACATATAGTGCGCCACAAACCTACACCACATATCCCCTCACACTCCATGTATACATATATACATCACAGTGTATCTACTATAACACCAGGTGTGTAAAGTTATATAGAAATAAGTGTACGTCCCATACCTGCGAAGCTATAAAGACTGGTGATCACAGACGAGTCCCGGCTGCCACAGCAACCCCGGGAAAGGAATTAGACAAACTGGAAAAGACCCATGTGACTAAATAAACCCTGTGTGGGCCAATCAGAGTAGTGCAAACGGGTTAATCCCTCCACCACGCTGCCGTGATCCGCACGCCAGTGCTCAAATGGAACGCAAGTGTCCAAACGGAAGTGCGTCAACTCGTCCTGAGCCAGTTATAATGGTGCAGAGCTCTAATGCCTACAGCGCACTGCCGTGGTCCGCACGCCGCTCTCGAGTGGAACGCAAGTGTCCATGCGGAAGTGCGTCTGCCCATTCCGGAAGAGATTTTTATCCCATCCACTGTGATGGGAGAAGTGAGGCTAAGTCCCACAACTTTATATCGTAAACCTACTGCCACAAACTCCATCCTTAGAGCCGACAGTGCCCATCCCATCAGCACTATTAACAGCATTCCCTATTCCCAATATTTAAGAACGAGAAGAAATTGTACTGATATTAACAACTTTCAGATGGAGGCCAAATTGTTACAAAAGAGACTCCTGCAGAGAGGCTACTCTAAAAAAAGCCTCAAACGGGCCTATAATAGGGCCCTGGGACAGGACCGGAAAATCCTTTTGCATAGTAATAAGATGAATAAAAGGAGTAGACAGAATGGAAAGGAATTCTCTCTATCAATGGTCACGACTTACTGCGGGGAACATCAAATCATCAAACAAACGTTGAATAAATTTTGGCCCATTTTGAAGCAAGACAAAATACTAAGTAAAGCAGTACCCAGATACCCACGAGTAGTATTTAGAAGAGCTCAAACAATTGGCACCCAAATTATGAATAGCCACTATCAAGGAAATCTACGTGGAGAGCCATGCAAAACCCGTGGGACATATGGATGTGGGGGATGTCCTTATTGCCAGTACATCCATAGGGGACAAAATATAGAACTAGTAGCGAGAGGAACCACTATTAAACTTAGACATTATGCAAACTGTAGTACGTGGGCTGTGATATATATATATATATATATATATATATATAGCCATCTGTAAATGTAATGCCTTCTATATTGGCAAAACGAAAAGGGAACTAAAAGAAAGGATGTATGAGCACCTCTATGATACCGGTAAAAAGGGAGAAAAATCTGCAATAGCTAGACACCTCATAGAAACCCATGGTGGGAACAAGAGATATATAAAATTTGCAGTGTTGGACAGGATCCACCCAAATTTAAGGGGTGGGGATATAGACAAGAAACTGTATCAAATTGAGGCCAAGTGGATATGGAAACTAAAGGCAGAGGAAAAACCGGGTCTAAATGACCACATTAGCTACAAGATGTGTTTGTAATATGTGAACCTCTATATATGTGGGACATGTGTAATACAGGGACAGGGTATTCCCATATGTTATGTACTACCCTCAGGTGGGTACATATAGGAGATTTATTTAGTTATTCATTTTTGTCTACTCTGTGTACCCCTGTTGTGAGACCTGCATAAGGACACTGTGCAAGCCTGCATAATAGGTTGTATGTATGGTGAAAGATTACTTTTGGTGGGGTTGGTGATGGCATGTAATTACAGATATACATATAAGATATGATAGTGTTGAGGTGTTTTATAATTTGTAGCCCCTAGAGGGCGCTGTGTAGGTGGTGGATACTTTTACTTGGTCACGTGGGCGGACCCGATGGGCCTATACGTGGGGAGGCATGCACTTGCATGCTTGATATATCAGCGCGCAACTTGGGATGTGGTGAGTCACGTGGGACTTAGCCTCACTTCTCCCATCGCAGTGGATGGGATAAAAATCTCTTCCGGAATGGGCAGACGCACTTCCGCATGGACACTTGCGTTCCACTCGAGAGCGGCGTGCGGACCACGGCAGTGCGCTGTAGGCATTAGAGCTCTGCACCATTATAACTGGCTCAGGACGAGTTGACGCACTTCCGTTTGGACACTTGCGTTCCATTTGAGCACTGGCGTGCGGATCACGGCAGCGTGGTGGAGGGATTAACCCGTTTGCACTACTCTGATTGGCCCACACAGGGTTTATTTAGTCACATGGGTCTTTTCCAGTTTGTCTAATTCCTTTCCCGGGGTTGCTGTGGCAGCCGGGACTCGTCTGTGATCACCAGTCTTTATAGCTTCGCAGGTATGGGACGTACACTTATTTCTATATAACTTTACACACCTGGTGTTATAGTAGATACACTGTGATGTATATATGTATACATGGAGTGTGAGGGGATATGTGGTGTAGGTTTGTGGCGCACTATATGTATAGGTATGCAGGTCTTGTGTATGCATACCTATGTGCAGTGCAACTCTTTTGGACATAGATCTGTCCAGACAATATATGTGTATATATGATGCTCTATGGTAGGCTGTGGTGGCCTTTATATTTTATGTGACACAGTATATGTGTGTATACATACCATGCTGATATACATTGGTCTGGTACAGATATGTATATTGTCCATATGGTATTATACCTTTTGGAAATTGGCATTTGGACATGTGTGAGTACACTAGGCATAAGGTGATCTGTGGTATGCATGGCGGTCTGTAATGACAGGGTATAAGCACCCCCGGTACACAATAGTACAGCTGGGGGATCTGGGCACTATATATACATGTGGTGGACTTGGTGATGGTTGCATTTGTGTACCATATGGTACGTGGACTGCACAGTGATACTCATGCTGGTTATAATAATTTTTTCAGATTGTGGTCTGATTCTATATGCGGGTCTACATGTGGTAAGATAAAAGGTTTTTATACCTAATTTGGCCTGTTTCCTGTATCCTGAGATACACATGATCCTCGACTGGTATGTAATACAAATCTTATTGTATGTTTTTAACAGATGTATATGTATACTGTATGCCTCTGAAGAAGCGGTCTTGTACCGTGAAACACGTGTCAGGCAACCGTTTTGCTGTACTTGGGAATCCGAAATTGTGTCTATCCATGTGTCCGCAATTGTGAAAGATAACTACAAGAAGAATTAAAGACTGTATTGTGTTCATTTAAAGCCCCATATTTATTCATGTGTAATTTGTATGAGATTGTATCAAGGGGTGGAACCACACTGTTTGGGTTTTATCTATAAGTGTTGTGCCATATTGTGTATGTACTTCCCTGCTATGATGAAAACGAGGCATGGTTACAACAGAGTGAGCTCTAGTAATGTGAAGAGGAGGATCGGTCCCGTTTGTCAGAATGAGGCTTGGCTCAAAGCTACTGCTCAAAAGAGAGAGCACGCCCACTGCCTTTCATCCACAGCAGCATCACACTGAAGAAGCCCACGTGATGTGGGCGTAACGCGTATGTGGGCGTGGCTAACTGCAAGAGGTTGATGGGACGCTCCTTTACCTCATGGATGCCGCAGGGTTAATGTCCGTCCGCTGGGCTGCACAAACCAGGTACCTGGTGCTGCGGGACGCCGCAACACATCCATGAATACTCCCTCACTTTGAAGCAACAAGGTAAAAGCTTTTGTTAGACGTTTGGTGGCCGCGGTGAAGAGGACTCCCCGCTTTGAATGACTGTTACTGTCACATGCTGACTGGGCTTGGCTGCTAATTGATCTTACAGCCGCAGGCTGTCAGTAAGGCGGAATCCGGCCATGAAGGCGGCGTAAAGAGAAGGACTTTGTTATGCTTACGAAAGTTTACCTGGGGGTTTTGGGTGAATTGTTGAAGATCCAGGTACCAGATGAGTTGATGGTTCCAGTCCAATGGAAGTAGGCAACCCTTTGCAAAATCTCAGTTTCCACAGAATGTCAGTCTTAAGATCGGCCGATCTGGATTGTGTGTGTGTGGTGTAACTGGTGATGGATGTGAGGTTGGGAGCGCTCCTAGAAGAATAACCTATGCAGTTTTTTATGGGGGGGAGGTTTGGATTGTGGGGAATAGCTGGGGTTTGGAAGAGCTATTGACCAATAAAGTTTTGTACTTTTATAATTCTTTGAGTGGCGGTCACTCGTTTTTTGTTGTTGCTAATTTAGTTTAGTGACCTGCCTTCCCCTTAATTGGGTGAATTAATTAATTAAGGACCTGTGCACCAGATTATTATCCAATTTTTGTAGAATGCACTTAATCTAGCCAGATCTGATAATATCAAACACCTGATCTAGTTAAGCTTGTTCAGGGTCTATGGCTAAAAGTATTAGAGGCAGAGTATCAGAAGGCTAGCCAAGCAACTAGTATTGTTTAAAAGGAAATCAATATGGCAGCCTCCATATCCCTCTCATTACAGTTGTACTTTAAATCTTGTAGTGGGTTTCTAAGTGCTTGCTACTGTAATGTTATAGGGTAGTTAAAAGAAAAAAAAATCCAACAAGTGGGATCACGCAAATAGCATTACATTAGGTCCCAGGCCTAAAATGAACCTGAAATCCTACAATGAAAAATAAAAATAAAAAATTGTTTGTAGAAGTGTGACTCTTCTGTCTGTATATGATGGAAGAAACAGGTTTGTTTGTTGTGATTTTTTTTTTATTTGTCAGTAAGGTACATCCATTAGGCGGAGTATTGTGATGTGCACAAGAGTGTTATTGCACTTTGTTGTGCACAAGGGTAAATCAAAGAGATTGATTGGGTGTGACTTTTGTAATACTGTTACATCACTGTCACCAAACCTGTCCCTTGACCACATCGCTAAGGTTTCAGTATCTCTAACATTTTCTGTGGTTTGGACAGGTCTTTCTGGCTTTCTTGACATTTTGTAATAGTGTGTCATCTATTCTTTCACCTAAAGGTTTTATTTTTGGCACAGTGGAAATGTATTTTTTTTTTTTTTTTTGGTCTAACCTTTTTACAGGTGACTTGGAAATGCATGAGCTTAAAGAGGAACTGTCGCAAAAATCTTAACATTTAAAACGCATACAAATAAGAAGTACATTTCTCCCAGAGTAAAATGAGCCATACATTACTTTTCTCCTATGTTGCTGTCACTTACAGTAGGTAGTAGAAATCTCACATTACTGACAGGTTTTGGGCTAGTCCATCTCTTCATGGGAGATTCTCAGCATGGCCTTTTATTCTTTATAAAGACATTCCCTGAAAATTATTAATACAAAGATGCTGGCCAGCCTCCCTGCTCGCTGCACACTATTTTGGCATTTGGACGGAGCATCTACTATTCACTTAGTACTTTTAAAAATAGAGAACCCCCCCTATGAAAAGATGGGCTAGTCCAAAATCTGTTGGTAATGTCAGATTTCTACTACTTACTGTAAATGACCAACATAGGAGAAAAGTAATTTACGGCTCCTTTTACTCTGGGAAAAATGTACTTCCTATTTGTACGTGTTTTAAAATTTTTAAGATTTTCGAGACAGTTCCTCTTTAAAAATAAACTAGTTGGCCAGTTCTTAATTGTTGCTTGCTAGGCACTGAGACTGATTTTATCAAAATTGTGAGAGGCTAGGAGCACACTTGCAGAATCGCTTGCATTGTGGAAAACACATATGTTCCTACACACAATGAAAGTCTATGCGCCACATAAACTTATAGCTCTGTGGTTTTCAAAATCTACAAATTGCTGCATATTATTTAAAACGTACATAATGCATTTCTACGGAGGTCCAAAAGATGTTTATTTTTTTTGTTTGTTTTTTTTTTAATACATTTTTGATAAAGAAAATTAGTATAAAATAAGTATTCTGACTTAAATCTTATCAAATCATTTTCATCTGTTTGTAATCGCTTCTTTTAAATCAAATAGATTACATACACGTTTAATTGTTCATTTCTACACTGGTTTGATAAAACAACCAAGTGAAAAATATGTTTTTTTCTCCTCACTGTGACCACCAAGCATTTGCAGTGGAACTAGAGTAGAGTGCCTTATGTGTGCTGCAATATGCACCGAAAAAGGTAAAATTCGGTCCCCGATTACCAGCAAGCATTTTAAATTTTGACACCCGATGGTGCCGGGGCTCGCGGAAATGCAAATAGCGGCATTGCATAGCGGGCACACCCACTATGCAATGCTGCTATTTGCAGTGAAAAACGGAGTCTTTATTATTATTTTTTTTTAAGTGGTTATTCTGCAGACAACGCATTTCATGGAAATCAACCCGCTTCCTGAGGTCAATACAAACAGATAACCTGTACTCTGTCTGTGTAATGCGAGGGCGCCTAGGTCACTGCACCATAAGGGCTCCCCGTGTCTTCCTTTCTTCACAGACAGTCCAGTCCTGCAAGAGGGGATCTCCATTTGCCTGTACCAACACGTTATATGATTACCGCTAATCGTGCACCACCAGCTACCAAAATTTACCTTGTTTGTTGCATATTGGGGCCATTATAAAAGCACGATTTGCGGCAAAGGAGGTAAAATTTAGACGCCTGTAGGCACCCGATAGCAATTTCCTGCCGTGCACACAAATTTCCTTTTTTGCTGTTGCTAATTGTGGCTTTTATAATAGGTGCCTATGTGGTGTGTTTTTTGTTTTTTGTTTTTTTTTTTCCCTGCTTCGCCTTCCCAATCCCCCTTTCCCTCTTTGTAACAACTATAAATTGCACACATTTTTTTCTTTCTTCAGTGTAATGCATAGCAGGAAAAGCTGACACAGGTTCAGTATTGTGTAACTGACAGCTACAAACGTTACAGCCTAAATTGCATGACTACAAAACATAACATCTTATGCCATTTAGCAACAGCCAGGGATTCCAGATCTTACATTGTTGTTCAAAATGCAACATCACTTTTTAATGTGTAACTGAATTCTGGATGTATTTTGAAATGTGTAATTTACTCTGAAGTATCATTAGTTAGGGCCAGTTCACACCAAAAAGCGCTAGCATAAAAGCAAACGTTCAACGCTTTTTGAAGTGTGTGTTTTTTTTTTTTTTTTTTAAGGCAATTCTAGACATGTGCCTAGCAATTTTCTAAAGCTACGTACACACATGCGACAACGATCGTTCGTTGTCAACGACGAACGAACTTTTAATTAATGAAAGAGCGACCTAAGTAAAGTTAGTTTTAAAAGGTGTGTGTAACGATCAGATCGTTAGAACGAACGTTACATCACGTTAAAGCAACTATTGCGCCTGCGCATAAAAATGAAAAGTTCCATGGAGAAATAGTGAAATGCGCATGTCAAGTCTAGTACGAACGACCGTTTCCAACGATGTACTACTTTTGCAAACGATCGTCGTTGGAAAGAATCCGCCAAGCTAGATCGTTCGTTTTTAACGATCTAGCTCGTCTGTCGTTAGACTTAATAGTCATTGGCAGCTTTTTTTTAAACGATCGTCGTTTGAAACGATCGGGGAACGATCATTTCAAACGACTATAGTCGCATGTGTGTACGCACCTTTAGCATGCCTGGCAATTTTTGGAACGTTTTGGTGGAGGGATTTTTTTTTTCCTTTTTTTTTTTTTTTTTAAAATCGCTCTGATCTAGCACTGTTCAGAGCGATTTTCCACTTTCCTATAGTTAACATTGAGGCTAAATCGCCTCAGAAATCAGTAAAAATGCTGCAGGACCTGTTTGCATTTGTGGAAAAAAGCACATCGCTCTGGTGTGCTCCATCCCATTCAAATACATTAGCCAAGCGCTTTTTTGAAGTGCACGCGTTTTAAAAAAGCGCTCAGAAGTGCTCTTGGTGTGCACGAGCCCTATCTTGCATTTACTTTCTCTGATGTCCCAGTCCTCAAATAATTCCTTCCTTGTAAGTCTGCATGCAAGAAGTGGGAATATCTGAGTAATGGAACTTCACAGGAAGAAAGTAAATGTATGAAGGTAATCATGTTTGAGGAGAACATGTAAATCCCTTTTGTTTTTTCACTCCCTGAAAAAGATTTATATAAAGATGCTGGCCAGCCTCCCTGCTTACTGCACACTATTTTGGCAGTTGGACGGAGCAACTGCCATTCACTAAGTGCTTTTAAAAATAAAGAAAACCCTGAGAACCCCCTATGAGAAGATGGGCTAGTTCAAAATCTGTCAGTAATGACAGATTTCTACTTCTTATTGTAAGTGACAGTAAGGTAGGAGAAAAGTAATTTATGGCTCATTTTACTCTGGGAGAAATGCACTTCTTATTTGTATGTGTTTTACATTTTAAGATTTTCGTCACAGTTCCTCTTTAAAGAGAGACTGAAGCCATTAAAATTCTCTTTTTATTAGGGTTGCCGCGGTATACCGGTATGACGGTATACCACGGTTTGATTGTGCATGGTAATCATACCATGCACAATCTTGTTGACGGGGCGACCGGGGGGGTGGGGCGACGTAGCCCCCTAGGCGCAGTTACAAGGTGATGATGCAACAGAACAGGAAATAGAATGAAGTTAGTGCAGCGTGCATGACTAACTGGCTGCCAGCAAGTGAGTATTTATCCCCCTGCTGCCCTCAAAACCAAGTCCATTTCATCTCTACAGATTCACAGGGTTTTTGTATTGAATTTTTTTGCTTTTTTTTTTTTTTTTTTTTTTTTTTATTTGCATCCAAATGTATTGTTGAACATCTTTTTCACTTATGGATAAATATTGTGTGAGAAATACAGAACATGCCACTACAGACTTGCTTCTTATCAGGGCCTACTTGTCAGTCAGTCATACTGATCTTCTAGCAGATTTAGTCAGACTTACAAAGCAAGTATTACTAAAAAGGAAGTAAGGACTCATAACACCTTATCTGTATTTGTGTTTTCGGTGAGAGAAGGTGTCCATATTGCTTGCAGCTTTCTTCCAAATTGTATGTAACAAGTATTGGCATCACATTTACCATCTCAAGTTGAAAACAATGATTACCGCTTGCACCCATAAATGGACAGAATTAGGGGGGTTTGCAGGGAGAGGCATAAAGAAGCTATCACAGTGTAGAGCCAGTGGTGCTGATTTACACTACATACAACAAAAAACAGAAATAATAGATTATACCCCTAGTATTGTCTCTAATCTGTAATTTTGTGTTCTCATGCCTATATTTATATCTTTACTGTATTTTACCCCCCCCCCCCCCATGGCTCTCTATGCTGCAGCCGCCTACTACTGGCTACATCTATCCCTGGCTACCTACTGCTGGCTAAATCTATCCCTGGCTACCTATGCTGCAGCCACCTGCTACTGGCTACATCTATCCCTGGCTACCTACTGCTGGCTAAATCTATCCCTGGCTACCTATGCTGCAGCCGCCTACTACTGGCTACCTATGCTGCAGCCGCCTACTACTGGCTACCTATGCTGCAGCCGCCTACTACTGGCTACACTTATCCCTGGCTACCTATGCTGCAGCCACCTGCTACTGGGGTAGGGAAGGGGCACATTATTTAATGTAAGGGGGGGGGGGGGGGGGGCTGGGTCCAAATAATTGCATAATACTGTATACCGTGGTATTTTTTTTGACGGTTATCATACCGTGGAATTTCATATTGATGCAACCCCACTTTTTATTTACCACTCCTGTTCAGCATTATGAGCAAAGATGATTTTTCACATCCCCACGGCAAAGCGAGGTCTTTATCCATGACTCTCCAGGTGGTGGATTTTGCTGCCTGAGGAGGCAGAGCTTTGCGCTGTAGCTCTGCCTCCAGCCCAATCAATCTCCGCTGATTGCCGCCTCTCCCCGCTCCTTTCAGTCTTCTTTCACTGAGAAGGGCAGAGCGAAGCGGCGATCAGCAGTGATTAACTGCTCTGGAGGCAGATCTACTACAATCAGCTCTGCCTCTACCAGGGAGTAATGGAGGATTTTGCCCCCGTGATTGTGTGGGGGTAAAGACATCGTTCTGCTGCAGGAATGCAGCACATCATCTTTGCTGATAATGCTGAACAGGAGTGGTAAATAAAAAGGGCTAATTTTTAAGGTCTTCAGACTCTCTTTAAAAGGAAATAAATATGGCAACCTCCATATTCCCCTCGCTACAGTTGTCTTTTAAATCTGGAGGCTGCAATCTTTTCAGAGGGGTCTGTGCTCCTCTTTCTAGACTGAACAGTATGATCAAGTCAAGCAGCCTCGGATTTGAAGCTAACCCTTTCATTTAGATAATTTGAGGTCATGGTGCTGCTGCATTTAATGGAATAATCCATTTTCAGGCTGAATATTTTTTTTTGCCTACAAAATTGTATATACGCTGAATTAAAGTACACTTGAACTGAGAGGGATATTGTGGCTATTATATTTATTTGCTTTTAACCACTTCACCACTGAGGGGTTTTACCCCTTGAGCACCAGAGCAATTTTCACCTTTCAGCTCTCCTTCCATTCATTCGTCTATAACTTTATCATTACTTATCACAATTAAATGAACTATATCTTGTTTTTTTCCGCCACCAATTAGGCTTTCTTTAGGTGGGACATTATGCCAAGAATTATTTTATTCTAAATATGTTTTAATGAGAAAATAGGAAAAATGTGGGAAAAAGTCATTATTTTTCAGTTTTCGGCCATTATAGTTTTTAAATAATGCATGCTACTGTAATTAAAACCCATGAAATGTATTTGCCCATTTGTCCCGGTTATAAAACCGTTTAAATTATGTCCCTATCACAATGTTTGGCGCCAATATTTTATTTGGAAATAAAGGTGCATTTTTTTTTCAGTTTTGCGTCCATCCCTAATTACAAGCCCATAGTTTATATAAAGTAACAGTGTTGTACCCTCCTGACATAAATATTTAAAAAGTTCAGTCCCTAAGGTAACTATTTATGTATTTTTTAAAAAATGTTTAATTACAAAAAAAAAATGGGGAGTGTGGGAGGTAATGAGTAAATTTTTCGTGTATAAGTAATGTATTTGTATGTGAAAAATGCTTTAGGGTGTAGGTTTACTATTTGGCCACAAGATGGCAACAGTAACGTTTTGTTCCGGACGCTTGGAGGAAGTACTACGAGGTGTTTTTTTTTTTCTTTTTTTTCTTCACAATGATCACGCTGCTTATCGGAAAAGCAGCGGATCATTGCGGGGCTTAGATCAACGAACGGGAATGGATTTTCCCATTCATTGATCTCCGGGCGAGCGGCCGGCGGCGTGTTTACGAGCGGGAGTGCGCGCTAGAGCGAGCGAAAGCACGGAAAGTACGGATTTCTCCGTCCCTGGGGGTGAAAGGATGGAAAAAGGGACGGAGAAATTCGTACAGGCGGGGGTAAAGTGGTTAAATAATACCAGTTGCATGGTATCCTGCTGTTCTCTTTGGCTGCAGCAGTATCTGAATCGCACACTTGAAATAAGCATGTGACTTATCCTGTCAGACTTCCTTTAAAGAGTAACTGTCAGGCTGCAGAAGCTAATTTAAACCTCTATTCTCCTGTGTTAAACAGTTTAGAAGGAAGCTCAAAAGCCATTAGTGAAGATAAACATCTGTTACCTTTGATGTGTGCTTATCTTAAAGTCTGTTATAGACCCATAAAGACGCAAGCCGCAGCTAAACTGCAAAGCATTCTGGGGCCCTCCCCTCGGCTGCTAATGAGACGGTACAGGAGCTTCTAATCAGTCCAGCGCGAAACACTGATAAATCTTGGGGCAGAGTTTCACTGCAGGAGTCAGCTATTGTTCCTAGCCACATGGCTCATTAATATTCACTGCACACCGTGTTGTTCAAGAACGAGCTTATCTGTGATCAGAAGCAGGCAGGACATGACGACACATTTGGCTTCACAAACATGGAGCCTGCCATGAGCTGTCAGGAGCATCTATCTCTGCATATACTATATACAAATTCTGTGAAATCCAAACGTGGACAGTGAAATGCATATGTAATGTAAGTACAGCCAATCTTTAGCTACTGATATATGTGTTTTTCTCTGAGACCCTATACCTAACAGCTCCTCTTTAAACACTTGATCAGCATGGCTAAAAGTACAATGCCTGCTACACACCATGCAATTTCTCATCAGATCAAGGGGTTGAATCAATCATTTCCATCATGTCAGATCTGCTCCCAAGTTAAAAACAGGATTGATTTTTGATCATTACCGCACAAAATCTATTCCTTTTTCTATTTGGAAGCAGATCGGACATGATGGAAATGATCGATTTGACCCGCCGATCTGATAGGGGAAAAGTGCATGGTGTACCAGGCATTAGGGACAGAGACTCAGCAGGACAGCCAGGCAATCTGCATTACTTAAATGGAAATGTCATTCATATCCCACCCAGTTCAGATGTGCTTTAAGGTGGCCATACACACATAGATTGCCAGTATTAGAGAGGGGTCAGTTTGCAAATTGCCACCCAGTATGGCAAACTGACCCCTCTCTAATCTGAACAGAGAGGGATGGAATCCTACCACACATTGCACATTGTCAACATGAAATCTGTTAAAAAAAATCGTTTGAACTGCAGTGTTGCACTGTTCGCTACATGGCATAGCTATGGACCGGCCATGTGCCATCACTCCTCTGCTGCCTCCAATTCAGTTTTTTCATCCAGGCCAATCAATGATTTTGATACATTTTCAACAAACCTCTAATAAAATAATGATCAATGTGGCATGTACAGTGGTGTGAAAAACTATTTGCCCCCTTCCTGATTTCTTATTCTTTTGCATGTTTGTCACACTTAAATGTTTCTGCTCATCAAAAACCATGAACTATTAGTCAACGATAACATAATTGAACACAAAATGCAGTTTTAAATGATGGTTTTTATTATTTAGTGAGAAAAAAAACTCAAAACCTACATGGCCCTGTGTGAAAAAGTGATTGCCCCCCCTTGTTAAAAAATAACTTAACTGTGGTTTACCACACCTGAGTTCAGTTTCTGTAGTCAGCCCCAGGCCTAATTACTGCCACACCTGTTTCAATCAAGAAATCACTTAAATAGGAGATATTTGACAAAGAGAAGTAGACCAAAAGCACCTCAAAAGCTAGACATCATGCCAAGATCCAAAGAAATTCAGGAACAAATGAGAACAAAAGTACTGTAATTGAGATCTATCAGTCTGGTAAAGGTTATAAAGCCATTTCTAAAGCTTTGGGACTCCAACGAACCACAGTGAGAGCCATTATCCACAAATGGCAAAAACATGGAACAGTGAAGAACTGTGGCCTAATATAACCTAGCCTACTTGGGGTATGAATGTGAAGTATGGTTGGATTACGAATAATGGGTGTATGGGGTTGTATGGGGAGAGGGGTGGGGGTATAAGGGGAGGTGCGGGTTAAACATTCACTGATTTTTTTTTTTTTATTTTTTTTTTATTTTTTTTTCTTAATGGTACTGTTATATCCTTTTTTCTTCTTTCTCAAACAATGATGCAAACAGTACCTGACATATAAGGCTTCTGCCTTAAGACAATCAGGACAAAACCCGGTGGGGAAAGCTGAGTTTGAAAAGGAAAAAAAAAGAAAAAAAGGGAAAAAAGGAAAAAAAAAAAAAAAAAGAAAAAGGAAGAAAAAAAAGGAAGAGGAAAAAAGGGAAAAGAGAAAAAAAAAAAAAAGAAAAAGGAAAAAAAAAAAAAAAACCTACATGGCCCTGTGTGAAAAAGTGATTGCCCCCCCTTGTTAAAAAATAACTTAACTGTGGTTTACCACACCTGAGTTCAGTTTCTGTAGTCAGCCCCAGGCCTAATTACTGCCACACCTATTTCAATCAAGAAATCACTTAAATAGGAGATATTTGACAAAGAGAAGTAGACCAAAAGCACCTCAAAAGCTAGACATCATGCCAAGATCCAAAGAAATTCAGGAACAAATGAGAACAAAAGTACTGTAATTGAGATCTATCAGTCTGGTAAAGGTTATAAAGCCATTTCTAAAGCTTTGGGACTCCAACGAACCACAGTGAGAGCCATTATCCACAAATGGCAAAAACATGGAACAGTGAAGAACCTTCCCAGGAGTGGCCAGCCGACCAAAATTACCCCAAGAGCGCGGAGAAAACTCATCCGAGAGGCCGCAAAAGACCCCAGGACAACATCTAAAGAGCTGCAGGCCTCACTTGCCTCAATTAAGGTCAATGTTCACGACTCCACCATAAAAAAGAGACTGGGCAAAAACGGCCTGCATGGCAGATATCCAAAGCGCAAACCACTTTTAAGCAAAAAGAACATTAAGGCTCATCTCAATTTTGCTAAAAAACATCTCAATGATTGCCAAGACTTTTTGGAAAATACCTTGTGGACCGAAGAGACGAAAGTTGAACTTTTTGGAAGGTGCGTGTCTGGCGTAGAAGTAACACAGCATTTCAGCAAAAGAACATCATACCAATAGTAAAATATGGTGGTGGTAGTGTGATGGTCTGGGGTTGTTTTGCTGCTTCAGGACCTGGAAGGCTTGCTGTGATAGATGGAACCATGAATTCTACTGTCAACCAAAAAATCCTGAAGGAGAATGTCCAGCCATCTGTTTGTCAACTCAAGCTGAAGCGATCTCGGGTGCTGCAGCAGGACAATGACCCAAAACACACCAGCAAATCCACCTCTGAATGGCTGAAGAAAAACAAAATGAAGACTTTGGAGTGGCCTATTCAAAGTCCTGACCTGAATCCTATTGGGATGTTGTGGCGTGACCTTAAAAAGGCGGTTCATGCTAGAAAAACCCTCAAATAAAGCTGAATTACAACAATTCTGCAAAGATGAGTGGGCCAAAATTCCTCCAGAGTGCTGTAAAAGACTTGTTGCAAGTTATCGCAAACGCTTGATTGCAGCTATTGCTGCTAAGGGTGGCCCAACCAGTTATTAGGTTCAGGGGGCAATTTCTTTTTCACACAGGGCAATGTAGGTTTTAAGTTTTTTTTTTTTTTTTTTCTCACTAAACAATAAAAACCATCATTTAAAACTGCATTTTGTGTTCAATTATGTTATCTTTGACTAATAGTTAACGGTTTTTGATGAGCAGAAAAATTTAAGTGTGACAAACATGCAAAAGAATAAGAAATCAGGAAGGGGGCAAATAGTTTTTCACACCACTGTATGCTATAGATTCCTGGCAAGTTTCATCAGATTGAGGGTACGTTTCCACTTGTGCAGCGCGGTTTCAACGGGAAAATCGCGGCAACGAATCCGCATGCGGTTGCGGTTTTGTTGCCGTTTCTATGCGATTTATTTATTTTTCCCACACGGAGCCGCTCGCGGTTTTCACAACTCTATTTTAACCATGTCAATATGTTTTTAAGCGCAAACGCCGGGAAAACCGCAAGCCTAAAGCTCTTGCAGTTTTCCTATTTAAATTACCGACGAATCGTGTGCGGCATGCGAATTCTGATGGTTCTGCCGTGCAGATTTGTTCTGCACAACAAACCGCACAGAATCCCGCACAAGTGGGAACTTCCTGCTTGGCCTGCTGCCAGACAAGGATTACCACATACTAATGCGGTAATACCCGAAGGCCTGTTTTTGGTTTTGTGGCCCCTGGGCCGCACTGCACCGCTACCGCCAATATTCATTGTGAATCTGGCCATTGTGAATCCGGAGTCAAAGATATGAATGTAAAAACGTGGTGTGTATTCAATAAAGATTTATACATGGAAGTTACAACTGGTCCATATGTAAATTTATCATTTCTCAGACAGATGATCTTTAAGTGTTATGAACGTAAAAACAAACTGCAGAATTTAAGTCAAAATGTCCTATCTACTTTAATAGACCTACTACTATACTATTAAAAAGAAAAAAAAATCTTTAAGTACCTGAAATAGTTCAAATTGTACTTTTACGTATGGGGCTTTACCACATAACTGAGCTGACAGGAACTGTGACCACTTGGGTTGAGGGGTGGGGGGCTTGAATAGTTTAAATTCACCATAAAACATTATTAAAAATGTACCCTGAGTAAAAGTGCGGCTGAACACTCTGGGCAAGGGCGAAGGTGCTCCCGCTTTTTTAAGGCGTCTTTCACACAGGCGTCTGAATGTGGTGAATTAATCGCCAGTCAGCTCCTGGGCACCTACCGGGTGCTGGGAAGTGCTTGGCATAGGACGTTGGGAGGCGTCTCCTGGAGTCACTTCTGAGTGCTGCCACAAATGCTTTCACACGTTTCCTGCTGCCAAGTAGCCACAATGCGTGTCACACTGACATGCGTGGGGTGACATATGCTGCCATTCAGCTGCATGACGCGGGAAAGGCTGGAATTTTATATTTTTGCGCCCCTAGGCTAACTATGTTGAACTCTCCTTTTCTGTGCAGCTCCCTTTTCCATTTGTATCATCCATATACTGTAGCCCCTCTCTTTCATGACTAGCTCCTTTGGGCATTAGTTTCCCTTTTTCATGTGTTTTGCCCCATTTTCAGTCTCCTCTTTCATATGCATCAACAGGAGCATTGTGGTATTTCCAGAAATCTGGCCCTGCTGTGGGATATCTCAAACCGCTTTAGGAATGATCGCTGTACAAACGGTCAACATTGCCCATCTGTATGTAGCTTGATAGATATCAAGGGGATGGGATGTGACCACATAAACAGCGCCTAACGATTAGGAGAGCATTCACCTGGTTGATCTGGCTTAATTCCGAAGCCGAGAGAGGATTGCGAGATTCCTTTCTTTTTTTCTTTTTTTTTTTTTTTTTTTTCTTTTTTTTTTTCCCCCCCTTACAATTGTAATTTACCAAAAGTACTTGCCCTGGCACCAGGTTTCAGACAGATTAAAAGGTGTTAAATTTACAGTTCATTTATTGTGTGGGTGCCAAGTAATGTAATTTTTAAATTAATCATGTACAGTATAGTTTAATCCCACTTTAAGTTCTCTGAGTTGGCATATCTAAATTACCTTTGAATAAGGTCAAGAGATAATGGGTAGCCATTGATGGAGAGGGGGAAAATAAAGCATTGGAGAGGATTTGGAATCTTCCCACACAGAAGCCCAGTAAGTGCATCTAAAACTGTGGGATAGAGCTTTTGAATTACAAATAAGTACTTAACTCTGGTTCTCATTACAAACCTGCTGTACAGGGGCGTTTTTAGGCATAGGCAGTACAGGCCCACTGCCTGGAGTGTCATTGGTCCTGGCGGGTGCCATTCCCCTGATTAAGCCCCACCCCCTGATCGAAGACCCACCTGACAAAGCCATGCCCCCACGTTTGTGCCTCCTTGTGCCACCCTTTAATCCCCCTGTGCCACCTCTGCCCCCCCTGTGCGTCCAGAGATTGATTAAAGTGCAATGGTGCCCTAGGTAAGCAACAACTTTGGGCCCACACTCCATGGCCACCTTGGTGTTCTATTAAAATCACCAGGGTGTCGGCGCAGCAGTTTTTTTTTTCTTTTAAATCATGTAGCTAGCCTAGTGGCGGGCAGCGGCGTATCGTCGGCGAGCAGCGGCGATCGATTACAACACGCAGCTAGCAAAGTGCTAGCTGTGTGTTTTAAAAAAATTGTGAAAATCGCCCTACCAGGGCCTGAGCAATCCACCACGGCGGTCATGGACGAGCTGAGCTCGTCCATAACGCTAAGGTGGTTAATATTAAATTGAGGCCACTGACATACCCAGAACCTGAGGTATTCCACTACTTCGTAACCGGGCATGCGAAAGCACCCAAGTTTGATGTCATATGAACTGTTATATTCTGAGGAATATGAATCTGTGACTGTTGTGTGTGCAGGAAGCGTAAGCCGAGATATGAAAAATGTCATATTTGGTGGACACCACAAACCCACCCAGGAGGTGAACCACACCCTGTCCAGCCCCTGGGCAGAACCTGAGACCCCACCCAAAAATGTGGGTCATTCAAAAGTCTTTGCCATGGACTCCTCCTTTATTCCTCCAAACTCAATCTTCATGGGAGCATGCCGCTGGTTTAAAGCAGAGTAGTGGCCATCTTGTCTGAACTTTGGCTCCTGAACTGAAACCAAGAACTGCACGTGTTTTCCCAGAAAGGACATATTTCCACATGAACTTAAGTATCCATATTTTCTTTCCTTTTTATTTGTTATACTTCGCTACGATTGTCTCCATAATTATTGATTTTAATGATTTCTGTATATATTTATTGCATTAATAATAAAACGACTAAAAAGTCATTTTATTTGTTCAGCTACCCCTGCTATTCAGCCGCACAAACGGAACCCTAGCTTCTGAAGAGTTGCTACTATTGTTGATAGCTAGATAAAATAATGTGTTTAACTGTTTTATTTGCAGATTTAGAGTCAGCCAGTCAGTGGGATTCTCTGTCCCATGGTAACGGATGGTAGCAGCCTAGTATTTTGTGTTTAATAGATCGCACGCCTCCCTGCTGAAACCGATTGGAAGGCATTGTGCAGTCCGGCCACTAGGGGGCTTGACACCTCCCTCTTTCCCTTTGTCTCGTTATCCGTTCCCGTCCCCCTCCTGTGCTCCTCTACTCCAGTGTGCAAAGGCAGAGTATAGCGCAGCAGAAGCTGTGCTATAACCTCCCCTCTGGGAGCCCAGTGCTGTGCCTGTGCAACCATCCTGTCTGTTTTCTGTTCCCTCTAGTGCTGGTTCTCCCCATGTCGTGTGTAATCGCGTTACATGTTGTAGGAAATGCTGGGCACTAGGGCAAGTGGTGAGCAGACAGGCGGAAGCACAGCATTGGACACTGTACAGCTTCTGCATTTACACACTAAGCTGGGGAGTGCAGGAAAAGGAGGCATACAATGAAATGCGAGAATATCGGTGGGTTGTTTGTATCTCAAGGGCCCCCTGTATCTGCATCCACCCTATATGGCACATGGTTTATATTCTCTCTTTTTTTGGGGGGTGACACAGGACTTCTTGCCTGGAATGACAAAATGGTTAGAAACGCCCCTGCTGCTGTATTTACCATGTGCAAGGGTAGGGATAGAGAAATCAAAAAACTCCAGGAAGCGATCTTGATTTTAGTTTTTGATTTTGCAATTGGTGGAAAGAACAAGGCCTTAATCTAAGTTTGTTTTATCTTAGGTGTGTTTTGCATTGACATGAGTGGGTCTAGGCATTGTTATGATAGGTTAGGGATGTGGCTTGTTTTGAGCAGTGTCTTATGCAATGTGTTTTTTTTTTTTTTTTTTTTTAATTAATTTTTTGTGCAGCTACTATTGTGTGTTTTGTTTATCCTGTTGATAGGTTCCATATGCCCTTCTTTGATTTAATTACATACAATGCAGGAACTCCTTTACAAAGAGGGAAAAAAACCCTTTGGTTGCGTTCCCCTCCTTTTTTGATGTATCGTTGTCCACTTTCTCTGTGCGTCTGCCTGCTTAAACTTGATATTTATCTGTATTGGGAACAGCCCTCTGGTAGGGAAAGTGGAGAGACAGAAATACCCCTTTCGGGCTGGAACCCACAAGAGCGTTTTTTTGAGCATTTTGGCAGCGCTGCGATACGCTAGCGTTTTGCCAAAACGCTCAGCTGATGTTAATGGATGGGGCAACTTCCACAGGAGCGTTTGCGTTTCCCAGAATTGCAAACGCAGGACCTGCAGCATTTTGGGAGCGTTAGCGCTTCAATGTAAAGTATTGAAACGCTAGCAGAAACGCTCAGCAAAACCTAAACTGAGCGGTTTTGCTAGCGTTTTGCGGTTCAGCACACTGTAACAAAATTAAAAATAATTCACAGGACCAATCAGGATAAAAACGTGAAACGCAAAACGCGACCGAAAACTCGCATGAATCCGCTTGCAAACCGCTCAGGCAAAACGCTAGTGGTTGCGTTTTGCGTTTGCGGATTTCAGTGGGTTCCAGGCCTTAGGCCTCTTTCACACCAAGACTTTTAGGGGACGTTAAGGTCGCACGTGCCCCTAACGTAACGCATGGTGGTGTTGAAGTTGGACGTCAGATTGAGCAGCGTTATGAGGCTCTTGTTGCTATCCTGGGAAGTCCGGATCTTTTCGATGATCCGGATGATTCGAATCGGATCATTGAAAAGATCCAGATATTTGAACCGAATCTGTAACGATTGTGGAATTCTCTCCGTGATCAGCGCACAAGACGTGCGCTGACACTGCGGAAATCCTCCACAAGCGTATAATTTGCGGGAACCCAGCAAAAGGTGCAATGCACCTGTAGAGGGAAATTCCTGTCGACAGGGGGAGCTGTGGAGTGCAGAAGAACAGCTCCTCTGCCCTGCCACACATGCCAGACAGGAATTGCACGAAGGGAAGAAACGCAGGGCAAGATGGCCCTGAAAGAGAGAGATCAAAGCGACAGAGGGTATGCGTGTTCACCAAACTAGTCGCCACCCTGCGACGATGAACACCCAACCATGAAGACAAAGTGAGAAGGCAATCGCCAGAGATGGCGATTGCTAACAGAGACACAAGACCGAATAAGCACAGATGAGGAATGTATGTATGTCCACCCATCTAGCCGCCACCTGCGACGGCAGACACACAACAAGGAAACCAAGTGAGAACGCAATCGCCTGAGAAGCGATTGCGAATGAGATTGAGCGAAGGGACAGATTGTATGTGTGTGCACCAAACTAGTCGCCAACCCGCGACGGTGCATACACAACAGCAGATATGAAGTAGGAACGCAATCGCGAGAGAGGCGATTGCCAGAAGTGACACAAGGCTACAGCAAGGCAGAACACGAGTAGCAAAGGCACTGCAAATCGTACAATGAGGAGATAAGGAAAATAACAAACGCTAGCTAAACGCGAACACCGCACTCATTCGCAACAGTGCACGCGTTTATGCGCGGTCCCCGCGTGATAAGCACAACAGAGACAAGCACGCCTAACTGACCACCGACAGACAAACTTGAAACAGAGGACGCGAGCGCTTGCTTAACGGTTACCTCACCGAGCCTCCAGCAAGCGTTCGTAGCAGACAAGACAGATACACGAAAACAGAAATAAGAGAGAGAGACGGATCCACAGCAGTAGCGCAAGGCGAGTGCGATCCAGGCAAGACAGAGGAGCTAGCTGGTAGCAACCGCTGCTCCAGCTATACTCCAAGAACAAAGATCAGAACGACTTCCTGTCGACCACCGCAGAGACAGAACAATCGCAACAGACAAACAAAACAGATATGCAATCCTAACTGCACTAGGGAAACCTGCCTAGTGCAGTCCCAGGAATTACTCTAAGCTAATCTTCAACTCTAAGCTAATCTTCAAACAAAGAGCAAGGCTGACACTTGGAGTGTTTCACAGGAACTAACCCTTTTGACCAGCAAAGGACTCTGGGAAACATAGCTCTTTATAGAGCAAGCCTACAAAGGATGTGACTAGGCAATCTGCATGACAAACGTATGCAAATTCCTCAGCAGCAAGCTGCACAACTGACAAAAGGTCTCTCTTCCAGAGACCTGCAGAATGCAGACCTGAATAGTGGTCAAAAGGCTGCCTGCCTGCGCAGGCAGCCGCGCGGATCCTCACAGAATCTTTGAATCATTTTACTAGGGAAGCAAGGGTTGCAGCAGAGTGAGAGGTGCAGGAGAATGAGGGCACATTGAGGGTGCTAATGGGGAAGGGAGAGATGCAGCAGGAAGATTGTGCTTGTGCACAGAAGCTGCAGTTCCTGTTTCTTCCAGACATCCACTGTGAACCGAATCCTTCATTGTGGTGGTCCGGATGATTCGATGCACAAAAAATATCCTGATCAAAGATCCGAATTGTTCATGATCTGGACAACACTACAGTGCAGTGAATATTAATTAGCCATGTGGCTAGGAACAATAGCAGACTCTCCCCTTACTAACACCTATAATGCACAGCATGCTGCACTTTCTGTGAAAGCAGCCTTAGTGTCTTCAAACGCAGCAGTCATGTCACTAAGCTGTGCAGATAATTTCCAGAATTCCCAAAATTCAAGATGGCATCCTCCATGAAAGTGAAACTGCTGATTCTGCAGCTTTTTCAAGAAAGTTAAGATTCAGGCATGTAAAATACTTTTAGCGCTACAATCCAGTGGAAGAAAGTGTTTTTTTGGGCGGGTTTTTTTGGTGGGGGTGTTGGTTTAAAAACTGCATTCAAAGTACCAATACTCTGTACTATATCAGTTTTCATCTGTTCCCACAAAAGTGTCTTTTGACTTTTTTTTTAAAAGCAAACTGCTATAATTTAACTTGTTTCATGTTTATTTAGGATTGATAGGTTGTTTGTCGCACACACAGGCACGTGCAGAGGGGGTGCTCACCACCCCTTTTGAAAATCTTCAAAAAAGGCCCCCCTGGCCACGCAAAAGAAGCCACGCTCCCAACCGTGATAAGCCCCGCCTCCCCCTGGGCCACTTTGAAATGAAGTGGCTATTCCATCAGCTGCACCCACAATGACCTCTACCTCCCCCAAGACCCAAAGTGGCCTCCCCCCAAGCACCCACAGTAACCTCCCTTTCCTCCAGCTCTCATACTGACCTCTACCTTCCAAAGAACCCACAGTTATTTCTCCCCCTCACCCCAGTTCCCACAGTGACCTACCCTTCCCCCAGCACCCACACGGACCTCGACCTCCCCTAGCAGCAACTATGCCATTCATAGCAGCAACCACAGTGACCTCCCACCCCCTGCACCCACAGCAATCCCACCAATATATGCAGTTTGGAGTAAAGAGGTGCCATACAGGAATCCTAGTGTAACCAGCCCCACAGCTGTGTGGGAGCAGGTAAGAATGGTGTCTCTCTGACAGCAGTGACCTCTCCCTCCCCCAGCATTTACAGTGACCTCTCCCTCCCCCAGCATTTACAGTGACTTCTCCCTCCCTCCAGCAGCACCCTTCCTGTCCCCAGCAGTACTCTTCCTGTCTCCAGCAGCACCCACAGTGACCTCCTCCAGCACCTAAACTAACCTCTCCCTCCCCCAATGACTTCCCCTTCCTGCAACACCCACACTGACCTCTACTTCTCCCAACATACACCCCTTCCCCCCATAACTTGCACCTAGTACTCACACTCACATGACCTCAAGTATCTGCACCCAGGCCTGACATTGCACCCAGTGCTCACACCTGCACACAGCCTCTACATGGCACCCATTGTCTGCACCAAACAATCACTTAACCAGTACCCACACCCAAAGTATCTGCATATAAAACCAATGTGACGCCCAAGGCCACCCATGGCCAGCACCCGGTACAGTATTCACACCCATGTCACATCCAGTACCTGCACTATGCACCCACATGACATCCAGTACATGCACCCAGATCTCACATGGCACTAAGTACTTGCAGTCAACACCCACATGACACTCGATACCCACCCATAGTCAGAACCCTCATGACACTCGGTATTAACACCCAGAACCCGCATGGCACCCAGCATCTGCATTCAGCACCCACATGACAACCAATACCCCCTAGCTAGAAACGAGGAGGGGTGGGTGTCAGAGAGGGGGGGAGCGCATTGCAAGGTCCTTTTTTAAAATTTGAGTACCCCCCACTTAAGGATCCTCTGCACGGCCCTACACACGCACACACACGCACACACACGCACACACACGCACACACACGCTTGCAAAAGTATTCGGACCCCTTGAAGTTTTCCACATTTTGTCACATTACTGCCACAAACCTGAATCATTGGAATTCCACATGAAAGACCAATACAAAGTGGTGTACACATGAGAAGTGGAACGAAAATCATACATGATTCCAAACATTTTTTACAAATAAATAACTGCAAAGTGAGGTGTGCGTAATTATTCAGCCCCCTGAGTCAATACTTTGTAGAATCGCCTTTTGCTGCAATTACAGCTGCCAGTCTTTTAGGGTATGTCTCTACCAGCTTTGCAGATCTAGAGACTGAAATCCTTGCCCATTCTTCTTTGCAAAACAGCTCCAGCTCAGTCAGATTAGATGGACAGCATTTGTGAACAGCAGTTTTCAGATCTTGCCTCAGATTCTCTATTGGATTTAGATCTGGACTTTGACTGGGCCATTCTAACACATGGATATGTTTTGTTTTAAACCATTCCATTGTTGCCCTGGCTTTATGTTTAGGGTTGTTGTCCTGCTGGAAGGTGAACCTCCGCCCCAGTCTCAAGTCTTTTGCAGACTCCAAGAGGTTTTCTTCCAAGAATGCCCTGTATTTGGCTCCACCCATCTTCCTGTCAACTCTGACCATCTTTCCGGTCCCTACTGAAGAGAAGCACCACCAGAGCATGATGCTGCCACCACCATATTTGACAATGGGGATGGTGTGTTCAGAGTGATGTGCAGTGTTAGTTTTCCGCCACACATAGCGTTTTGCATTTTGGCCAAAAAGTTCCATTTTGGTCTCATCTGACCAGATCACCTTCTTCCACATGTTTGCTGTGTCCCCCACGTGGCTTGTGGCAAACTGCAAACTGGACTTCTTATGCTTTTCTGTTAACAATGGCTTTCTGCTTGCCACTCTTCCATAAAAGCCAACTTTGTACAGTGCATGACTAAGGCCCCGTTCACACTTGCGTTTTGCCATGCAAACGGACCGGATCCTGATCGGATCAAGTCCTGATCGGGATCCAGTCCGTTTGCATCAGGCTGCTATCCGGATCCGTGGGCAAAAAATAGCGAAATTTAAATAAAAAAATGTTGGGGTCAGCAGAAGGTGCACCTGTAGAATCAGGTTCCTCCGCTGTAGGCCTCACCTCCACCTCCCGACATTCTGCCAAACGGCTCCAGCACGTCTGTCACTGCTGCTCCACTCCAGACATGCTTGGCCCATGTGTCCCCATCCGAAATGGCCGCTTGGATACGCATAGGAAGTGGGGTAGAACGTCAGGTGTTTGTAGGCAGTGTGTTCTGTGCCTTCCATTGGTTTCTGTGTTCCGGATTGTGCTTTCAGGCTCCGGTCCGGGTGCGTGGGCCGGAGATCCGGACCCAAAAAATAGCGCATGTTGGAAAAGTGTCCGGAGTCCGGATCCGGTCCCGCTCTGTACTGTACGGAACGGACACGTGTGAACCTCCGCATAGCCTTTGCATTGCTATGCGGAACGTATGTTCCGTTTGTACAGTATACGGTCCGGATCCGGCCCGGCGAATCCGGACAGGGAACGCTAATGTGAACCGGGCCTTATAGTTGTCCTATGGACAGATTCCCCCACCTGAGCTGTAGACTTCTGCAGTTCGTCCAGAGTCACCATGGGCCTCTTGACTGCATTTCTGATCATCGCTTTCCTTGTTCGGCCTGTGAGTTTAGGTGGACCGCCTTGTCTTGGTAGGTTTACATTTCTGAATGATCGCTTGAACAGTGCTCCATTGGATGTTCAAAGCTTTGGAAATCTTTTTGTAACCTAAGCCTGCTTTAAATTTCTCAATAACTTTATCCCTGACCTGTCTGATGTGTTCTTTGGACGTCATGGTGTTGTTGCTCCCAATATTCTCTTTGACAACCTCTGAGGCTGTCACAGAGCAGCTGTATTTGTACTGACATTAGATTACACACAGGTGCATTCTATTTAGTCATTAGCACTCGTCACACAATGTCTATGGGCAACTTACTGCGCTTAGACCTAAGGGGGCTGAATAATTCCGCACACCCCACTTTGCAGTTATTGATTTGTAAAAAATGTTTGGAATCATGTATGATTTTCGTTCCACTTCTCACGTGTACACCACTTTGTATTGGTCTGTCACGTGGAATTCCAATAAAATTGATTCAGGTTTGTGGCAGTAATGTGACAAAATGTGGAAAACTTCAAGGGGGCTGAATACTTTTGCAAGTGTGTGTGTGTGTGTGTGTGTGTGTGTGTGTGTGTATATATGTATAGGTGTGTGTGTGTGTGTGTGTGTGTGTGTGTATATGTATGTATAGATATATTATGTATGTATGTATGTATGTATGTATGTATGTGGTTTTTTTTTTGTTTACACATTTTGGCTTGTTTAACTAATCACTAAATATGTAAATATCTACCCTTACAAAATTCATGAAAACACCTCATGTTAAATGTCTTTTTGTGTGCGTTTTCTTCCCCTACGAGCCAGTGACTCAGAGTGGTATGCACATCGGGAGTTCAGATTCCACTAAATCCATAAAGCCCAGTTGTAAGTAAAGCCATGTACACACTCTTCGTTTGTCGGCCCAGAACATTTGTTCATGGATACAGTTTGGCTAGCATACTTGTACAGGCTTGTGGAGGACTGCCAAGCAGCTTTATCTGCTCTATGGAGAGCTGATTTGAAGAATAGCAGTTTAAAAAGACTATTCCAACTCAGCAGATCATTAGACAATGTCACATGACTGCTTATCGTATCTCCAAATCTGGTTTAGCCCACAGACCATCCAATCTCCTGAATACAATCAACGTGCCGGAGTAGCTGGGGTAGCAGTAAAAAAGGGCACCGGTGGCTAGTGGACGAAAAGGGTGCTGCCATAGACTCTAATGCATTTGTCGCCAATACAGCACCCAAAGTAGAAAAAAAGGTGCCCGATAAATATAGTTTTCAACATTACAACATTAAAGTTTTTGAAATGATATAGTTTTAGACATTTGCAACTTTAAAATTATTTTTTTTTTTTATGATTTTTTTTTTTTTGTACATACAGATTTTACGTTATCAAATATTATCCTTTCTATCTGTGTAAGGGTATTTGTGCAGGGGGAGTGGTTAGGGTTAGGCACCACCAGGGGGGTAGTTAGGGTTAGGCACCACCAGGGGAGGGTTCTGTGTGAGAGTAGGGTTGGGTTAAGCTGTATTGTTGAATTATGTAACGATTTTAAAAACTTTTCATTTTCATCTCCTGTCTGTTTTAAAACTGTATTTATCGGTTTAACAATGTTTATCATTATTGAGCATTCGTTATCCAGCCACGCCCTTTTATCCTGGCACCCTTTTTTCATGCACCCATAGCGGGAATTGGGCAAACACAGGAGGGAACGTGTGGAGAAAAAAACCGATTTGCTATGCACAATTTTACGGGTAACCTGCTGCCACCTTTCAGTTATAAGGGGAAAGGTCCCTTCTGACTATTCTAATGCTGGGAATACACGGGTTGATCCGGCGGCCGATTAGCCGCCGGATCGACCCCAGCCGCATCCCCGCGCGGATTGATTACCGCTCGTCCCCGCCGGCGCTTCCTTATCAGTGCTCGATTCCCTGCCATTGTCCGCCGACAGGGATCGAGCGGACGCGGGTGGAGCGGTTTGATCGGGCCAGCTGAATATTATCAGCTGGCCAGACCAGCTGGTCGATACTCTGTACAGAAACGTACCGTGTATCCCCTGCATAAGCCTGCAGATAGAAACCGTTAACACAATCTATTCTTTCTGAAACAATAAAGTTGTGGGGGCTTTTTTTGTTTTTGTTTTTGTTTTTTTTTGTTCCTGGGTAGCATCTCTCCAGAGAGACTATGTTCATTCTACGGTAATCAAACCAGGTAAATAGCCAAATACAGTAAATTACTTTTTTGTTTTATTAAAAAATATTCAATTTAATGCCTACAGAAAAATTATGGATAACCATTATTAAACCAATAGCCACCATATTAATATAAAAAGGGAAAAATGAAGAAATGAATACTTATAATTTTGGAAGAAGTCTGAGTTTGGTTTGTGGAAATTTAAAGTCTTTAGCGAAAGTCCATGTATTTGGAAAGTTCTTAAGAGTCCATTCATAATGGAAGCCAGCCTTGTGTTCTCTTCTAGCTTCAGATTCCTAAGTGATGTCACAAAATGGAGAAATGTGGCTGGATTTGCAGTGTCCTCTTTTCTACATCCCCCGCTTTGAAGGCGGAACTCGGGGTCTTCCTCTGTGCTAGAGGCTGGGTGTCCCCGGCTTCCGGAGGGAAAAATTGGTCCCAAATGTATCGCTGCATATTTTAGGCATCGCGCAATGATAGCATATTTTTTTATTTTCTGAAAATCTGCAACATTTTGACACCAAACATGATTTCCTTATATGAAATATGAACCTAATATTTTATAACCAATGTTTGCTTGTATTTACCCAAGTCATGCGAGGTGTCCACATGACATGCGATGCCCAGAATTCAGTGATATACTTTTTTATAGAGATGAGACCTATGGATTAGCTGGGAAGAGAGTAAATATGAAATGGCTTCATATTATTTCCAGGAGTACAGCTAGCTACTCCCTATCACTGTTTAGACAGGGAGCTGGCACCCTGAGCTGGAGGCTTCCTCTTTTGTTTTACCTTCGGTTCGACACTTGGGTGCTAGGTGTGAACATTCTCAGAGCATGGGAGGGGCATGCTTCCAGAAGTCTAGTGACATGCAAATGGATTTTTAAGAGCATCTTGCCATGGTATGCAGAGTGCATGGCCTGAAGAAACCCCAATTTTTATGTACCTACACAATACAATCTCAGACTGGATTGTAAGGCCCCGTTCACATCACAAACGCGGATGGCCATGTGTGCGGAACGCGTGCGGACCGCAACGCGTACGAACGCACGCCATCCGCGTTTGTGTGCGTTGCGTGGCTGATCCCATCACTGAAAAGTGAATGGGACAGCCATGCGTTTTTACAAAAAATGCATGCAGCATGTGTTCCCGGACCGCACAGGTCCGGAACGCATGCAGTGTGAACATCAGACATTGCACTCTATGCAATGTCTGATGTCGTGCGTGTCGGCCACCTGCACGCGTTTCCAAAACGCGGCTGGAAACGCGTGCAGTGTGAACGGGGCCTAAACAATTGGTGTACAATTGCTATTCTCACTGTTCTGCCGTGACAGACACCTGTGCTTGTGGTGTGTTTTCACCCAAGACCATCGCAAATGATTTTCGACAACCGAATTTTTGGTTATTGGAGCTAGACAATGTGTTTGTGGGTTTTTTTTTTTTTGTTTTTTTTTTACAACTGGTGCATCAGGTTTAACCACTTAAGCCTAACTGGACGACTAGACACGTCCAGTGTAGTTGTGGAGGGTGCACCACCAGTTTGTTACTAAATGAGGCACATGTGGTATCATTTTAACCAGAGCAAGTTGCAAAATACGTTTTGGTATGTTTTAAAGCTTGAACCCATGTCACATAAGAAATAGATAGGGACAAACTCAATCGAACATAAAAATACATTTTCAAAATTCTGATCAAAGTTGAGAAAGTATTAGTAAAACTACACAAGACATATGTGGTAACCTTTTAACCGTGATAAGTATTCCTTTAACCCTAAAACACCTTAAAATCTATTCTACTACTTAAGTCTGCTAAAAAAAAAAGACTTTTACTCACCCGGGGCTCCCCTCAGCCCCCTGCAGCTGAACGGTGCCCTTGCCGTGTTCCTCCGATGCGCCTGGACTCGCCGGCAGCCACTTCTGGTTCGGCCGTCACCGGCCGACAGGCTGGGAACGCGGCTGATTAGCCGCGTTCCCAGCCTGTCGGCTGGTGACGGCCAAACCGGAAGGGACCGCCGGCGAGTCCAGGTGCATCGGAGGGACACGGCGAGGGCACCGTTCAGCTGCAGGGGGCTAAGGGGAGCCCCGGGTGAGTAAAAGTCATTTTTTTTTTTTTTTTTTTTTTTTTTTCTTTTTTAGCAGACTTAAGTATTCCTTTTAAGGGCTATGTCTTGTGTATTCTTTTGGTAAAAAAAAACTGAATCAAAAGCAATAACATTTTTATATATTCTATACTAAAACCAAGACTTGTAAAATGAAACCGGTGACAGAATATTAAATAAAATAACTACCGTCTTTCCCCGAATATAAGACACTGTCTTATATTCTTTTTGGGGAGGAAATGTCTGCTAGGGCTTATTTTCGGGGGTGGGAGGGGCTAGACGCTGTGTGTATGGGCAGGTGCGTGGTCTCTTACCGCACCTCCCTTGTGGCTGCGTCCCCCTCCGTTCCTGGTAATTCCTCCGGTGGCGGCGGCATAGTAATCCATCTGTGAGGGCGCCCTGTGACCCTCACGCAGTACGCTAGGCCAGCTCTGCGCTGGCGCTCTCTTCCTGTCATCATGTGCGCCCGGCAGATGCGTCCCAGGCGCACACTGATTAATCAATGTGCGCCTGGGACGCATCTGCCGGGCGCACATGATGACAGGAAGAGGGCGCCAGTGCAGAGCCGGTCTAGCGTACTGCGTGAGGGTCACAGGGCGCCCTCACAGATGGATTACTATGCCGCCGCCACCGGAGGAATTACCAGGAACGGAGGGGGACGCAGCCACAAGGGAGGTGCTGTAAGAGACCACGCACCTCCCCATACACACAGCGCCCCGCCCCCAGCTAGGCCTTATTTTCGGGGTAGGCCTTATATTTCAAGCATGCTTGAAATATAAGGGAGGCCTTACTTTCGGGGTAGGTCTTACTTTAGGGGAAAGACGGTATATTGTTACCTTAGGAACTTGGCTTTTTAAATATGTATGCCATGAGGGTATATTACTGTTATTTTGCAAATAAGGTCTTGTAATCATCGACAATGTACAATGAGAAAGCAAAAAGCACAAAACAGAAAAAAGACACCTTCATTTCAAAATACAATATTGTCATCATACATTGTGCTAGGAACATAATCTAAATCATGTAATAACCAGGATGGATAAGCAAATAACATTTGTGGGTTTAACTTATAGTTAACACTGTTTATTGTAAAGCTATAATGGATGCAAATGGAGGAATAGTGTGCTTTTTCAAAATGTTCCCTTATTTTCCCTTTAAAATTCATAGAAAATAAGGTAATTACAAAACAAAAGGATCACTAACTAATGCTGGGGATACACGGTACGTTTCTGTACCATGTATCGAGCTGCTGATGGCTCAGCTGATAATTTCCGACGTGTCCGATTTCCTGCTCGATACCGCGGGCAGGACAATAGGAAAAAATGAGGAAAAGATAATTGCCCCCGGGGACGAGCGGGAATCGATCCAGGGGGACGCGCCACAATCTATCGTGCGGCTTGATACACGTTACAGAAACGTACCGTGTATCCCCAGCATTAAAGCCTAATTTTTCCTGAAAAAAAAATAATATAATGATCATTCAGGTGTGATAAGTAGTAATCATTATTGGCGAATGAATGCGAGCAGTGCTGATATGTGAAAATTGCTTTCGTCCTGAAGTGGTTAAGGTTTGTAGAAATGTAAAGACGTCCTTCATGGAGACCTATTTTAGAAATGCAACTTTTATTTTTAAATTTGACAGTCTTTATTATATGAAAAAAATCCTAAAGGACCACAGAGTGCCATTTGCTATTATTAATTTAAGTAATTATACTTTCTTTGCTGATGCGATGTTACCTTCTATGGAGACAGTGGAGGGCACATTGAAATTTCTGTTACATTTTATTCCAATGCATGGCAGGACTTAAAGTGGACCCAAATTAAAAATACAAGATTTTAGAAATAAAATCTATTTTCTAACTTATAATAAATGGCAGCTTTTTTTCAGCTGCATGATGACAAATATAAAATATTTTACATTTATTGGAGGAACCCCTCCCTTCCTTTCATATTGCCGGGACAGAATCTGGCAGACTGGTGGAGGAGATAAAAAATTAAAACAAAACACAGGCTGCTACTGATGTCACAGGGAAGGTGATCTCAGCTTGTGGGAGATTTCACATTAGACGACACCCCTGTGAGGGAGGGTAGCTGATGACAAACACACCCATGATCTAAAACCTCCTTCTAAGCTCAGAAGTAATGGCTGCCACCTGTATAACCCTAGGTATGAAAAGAGAAGGGTGAAAAGCATGCACTGAAATCCTAATGGGCTAGAAGGAGTGTTTATTTATCTTTGTACGTATCAGGGTGGTGCAACTAAATATTTTGAATTAAAGTTTGGTTCCGCTTTAAAACCCTCACATGCTAGTGAGGGATGTCACGAGTGCATTGAGGTCTCTGCACATACCTTAAATGTTAAGTCCTGCCACGCATTGGAATACATTTGAAAAGCAACTTGAATGTGCCCTCTGCTGTCTCTATTAAATATGGGTTTGTTTGCTGTTTGGAAGTGGCACTTCTTGGATATTGCTAGAGTTCTGGTGCACTTGGCCTCTTGGACTGACATACTAGCCCGTGCTATGTTATTGGTCACAATTATCTTGAGGAGCTACTTTGAATTGCACAGATTACAACAAATCTGGTATACTTTTTGAGACTTTAATGCCCTGCAGAATGATGGAAACCAAGCCTGCAACAAATCTGTAAATACTGTTATCCTTCCATCTATATGGGAATATACAGTACATAAGTGTGTGATTACCACCCTTTTGTGGTGCAGAAAACTGTGGTCTTGGTTGCTTGATTCTGAGCATCAATTGCTAAAGGATACCCAAAAGTGACATGTGACATGATGAGATAGACATGGATCGACAGAGAAAGGGAAAAAGGAACACAGCATAGTTATTTGTGTGCTAGGCACTGTACATACCCATATCTATCTCATTATGTCACATGTCACTTCGGGTATCCTTTAAGCATTTTTCTCTGCACTGTGCTTGAATGTACATGTGTAAAACCGTGTAGCTCCATTCTTTGTTGTGAAAAACTGAGCAGGTAAGTACTAAACTGACCATGCTGTCATTTCTGTTATTTGGTGTACATATTGAATGTGTACATACTGAATATCTATCAATTGAATTCACTATTTGTCTAAGCACACACACAAAAAAAAGAAACCACAAGTACCTTTTTTAAAATGTAAGGCATAACTATGTGACTGTTGCTGCACTTCTGCTCCAGTCCTGGCTCCCACTTCAGGGCCAAGGCTGTGAACTCCGACATAAATTCTTACACTCTGACTCCTCAGATTATGGTCCCTCTGACTTCTCTATATTTAATATAGTAATATATGAATTGTTGTTATGGTGTGATCCAGTACGTTGCTGAAGCAAGCAGCTTGCTGGCACCCCTTTTCTTACCACTATATTCACAAGAGCTTGTATATTGAGTTTGTTCACTACTTTCCTGACACATGCGGTCATCCTTGTTCCACATAGTTGGATGTTAATATTTGTCTATACACTTAAAGCCTGTTGCACACATCCAGCTTTTGATTTCCAAACCACTGGCCAGTTTAACCACTCTCATATAGTATGAGAGCCTACCTGCGGAATGTGCTCACAGTATTAAAAATCTGGTGGCCCACATATTACATGTGGGGGTGCTGCTAAGGCTTTTGAGACTCCAAGCATTGCATAATTTTGTGTCCCTTAACCCCCCAGTCGGAGCCCCCTTCTCCTGTAATAATTGGTAGGAAAAGCCATCACCCCACCCCTCCCAATTTGTAGCCCCCCTCCCAGAAAAGTTAGGAAGCAAAAAGCATATCCATCTCTAGTATAGGTAGCCAAGGTCTCCCCCTAGTATAGGTGTCCATCACCCGTATAGGTAGCTACAGGTGTCTGCCATTTGAAATGTATTTTGCCGAAAACTGGGAAATGGTGAACAATCATGAAAATAGAATGTGGAAAGAACGCAGGACAAAAGCGGAGCACTGAAAATCCCCCCCAACACTTGCAAAATAGTAGATGCAGGTGTGCTCCCAGCCATAAACCTATCCATGTACTGGTTGAAACGGCTTATGATTGGGTTGTGTAGTTTGCTACTTCATCATTCACTTGATTGTTTCCCCTATTTTTATTTTTTGGGATACAGTTCATATAATTTATCCACGTATGTCAGTTTACCTAGTGCCAGCAACTGATAGGAAGGGGTTGCTTTTATTTTATGGGGTTTTTTTTGTTGTTGTTTTTTTTTTGTTTTATTTCCCTGGACTTCAGCTATAATAATTAAGGAAATTAATGCATAGATTGATCATATTTATGTTCAAATATGAAAGCATCCACCATTATTCTGAGTTACTTTTTAGTATGGAAAGAGAGCAGCTTTTAGTGACAGAGCAATAACCTTTTTCGCAATCCCTGGCAATGCTTAGAACATGGGTTCCCACACTTTTTCAGCTTGCGATCTACTTTAAAAATTACAAGGGCAGAGAGTGTTCGACCATGCCCCCCACCCCCCTCCTTCCCCCCCACATAAAAAAATACCATTGTACCATTGCCTTTAGCCATTGATAACTGTTACAAAGGGGCTGATTTACCACCGTAAGGTTTCAGTCCTGCAGAACAGGGGATAATAATTTTTTTTTTTTCATTCAAAAAACAGGGGAGAATTAAGGGGCTTGCGGGTTTAATTATGAGTTGTTAAATATCTGAGTACAGAAAGTGTATGGCCTGCTTTTGCCATGCTATGACTATTGATCTCCAGAAAGTTTATGCTGCTTCCAAGTGTTCCCCTACCAGAGTAGCCAGGATTCCTCTTCAGCTCTACTGTTCAGTCTCATCTCTGTGACCCCTCCAGTGGCGCATGAAATTAGAGAAACCACTAGAGTGCGTGCAAGAGATGACACTGGACGGCAGAGATGAGAGAGGATCCCAGCGGCACTGATTGGTGAATGATCAAATCCGCTCGTTCGCTCCACTTTGGCTGTTTCGTAGCACGGCATCCAGCAAGACTTCGGTGTTCTCTTCAGCATTTGCGGTCTACTAAACAGTTCTCGACCGGTCATGTGATTGACGCATCGGGCACCTTTGGCTTAGGAGAAGCATGTCATCAGTTTGATCAGCTGATAGATTTTTAAGGTTTTGATTTGCTGCGATTACTTCGTGGTTTAACGCATGATCATGACCAGCAAATTACAGATGTAGAAGCTGATCAAACTGATCACATGCTTCTCCATGAGTTCTCCTAAGCATTGTCATCCCTATTCCTATGATGCAATGGCTTTGATCAGACAGACTTTATTTAACTGTCCTGCAGCCAAATGTTCTCAGCAATGAAATTCCCATGTATTGTAAAAAGGTTTGGTTTAATTTAGTAATTACAATTATTGTAATCCCAGATGCACAGACATCAAAACCAACAAACGTTGATTCCGGTGATTCCTTTTTAATGACTTGCTGTACATGGTTGATTGCAAGCTGTTGAAATGTTAAGTTTTTTTCTTCAGGCTGGATCAGAACCATACAATAAGTTTCTTATTGTACGGTTCTGATCCAGTTCTGTATAATGCCTGAAGAAGCAACTTAATGTTTCAAAAGCTTGCAATAAACCATGTACAGTTAGTCATTAAAGAGACTCCGTAACAAAAATTGCATCCTGTTTTTTATCATCCTACAAGTTCCAAAAGCTATTCTAATGTGTTCTGGCTTACTGCAGCACTTTATACTATCACTGTCTCTGTAATAAATCAATGTATCTTTCCCTTGTTAGACTTGTCAGCCTGTGTCTGGAAGGCTGCCAAGTTCTTCAGTGTTGTGGTTCTGCTATGAACTCCCCCTTCCAGGCCCCTCTATGCTCACTGCCTGTGTATTATTTAGATTAGAGCAGCTTCTCTCTTATCTTTTACAAGCTGGATAAATCGTCCTCTGAGCTGGCTGGGCTTTCACATACTGAGGAATTACAAACAAGGGCAAAGCTTTTTGCAGGAAGAAAAGAGCAGCCTGAAACTTCAGTGCATGGGGGAAAGAAACACACAAATGATCTCTTGAGATTCGAAAGGAAGGGTGTATACAGCCTGCTTGTGTATGGATGTATTTTTCTGTGTGGACATACTGTACATCAACCTACTTCCTGTTTTGGTGGCCATTTTGTTTGTTTACAAACAAACTTTTTAAAACGGTTTTAACCACTTTTAATGCGGCGAGGAGCGGCGAAATTGTGACAGAGGGTAATAGGAGATGTCCCCTAACGCACTGGTATGTTTACTTTTTAACAATTTTAACAATACAGATTCTCTTTAAAGGCATCACTGGAATCAACGTTGTTTGGTTTGATGTCTGCATTTCTGCTCCTCGACTAACACCGGACCACACTTCCCTTGCAAGCCCAGACGCAATACTCTTCTAGCTTCTGCAGGGCTGTGGAGTTGGTACAAAAATCATCTGACTCCAACTACGTCTCTTTATGAAACTTTTTAAAACCTCAGACTCCAGGTACCCAAAATTACTCCGACTCCACAGCCCTTGCAGAGCTATGGAGTGGGTATAAAAAGAATCTCCGTTTATGAAACCACCAACTCCTCCAGGTACCCAAAATGACTCGGACTCCACAGCCCTGAGCTTATGGTTGGCATTCAGGCTTCAATTGATGTCTGTGAGAATGCCAGTCAAATTATTGAATAACGCATATATATAGCATTTTGAAGCTTACACATTGGAGATTTCTATACACTACTAGAATGTCTCCCTGATGTTTGAGAACCTGTAGCAAATGTCAAGGAAACCCTGATCAATTTTTCATGGCATTGAAATGAATGCCCATCTGAACCTATCCGTGACAGGCATGCCTTTGCAGGGTCACTCACTAGTCAATACTGTCTGACGCATTTAGATGACTGAAAATCCTGCTATTTGGTTAATCAAATGCAATTAAATGTATTAAGCCCACAAAATTGATTTGCTGAAGACTTGATATGAATGGCTTCTTTTTTTCGTTTTGCGTGTTCAGCTCTGGCACATTGTATACACTGTTTGTATGTAGATGTCAGGATGTGTCTAAAGGTACCCATTAATGGTACAATTTTTCCTTCAGATTCGATCTTTCGACACAATTTGAATGGTCAAAACTAATCGGGAGGCAATTATTTTTCCGGTTAATGGAACGATTTAAAGAGAATCTGAAGTGAAATTAAAAATGGGTACTCGCCTAAGGAGAGTGAAGGCTTTGGGTCCTATAGAGCCTTCCTCCTCCTCTTCCTCGCGGTGCCCGCATTCCCCCCGCAGGCTCCCCTGTTAAGTCTATGGCCCATAGGTCGTAGACTGCTCTCTTCCACTTCTGGGGGGCTGCAGGAGTCTTAAAGTGAGTGTCCAAGGTATTTAAAAAAAAAAAAAAAAAAAAAAAAAAAAAAAAGGATCCACTTACCTAGGGCTTCTTCCAGCCCATGGCAGCCGTCCTGTGCCCTCGCCGCAGCTCCGGAGGCTCCCGGTCTTCTCCCCTGGCGCAGCTGACCTCGCCAGGTTGAGTTCCCGGTCGGCGTACTGATACTGGACGATCCAGAAGGCTTTAGACCATGGCGAGGGGGCTGGAGGAAGCCCAGGGTATGTATAAATCTTTTATACATTGTTGGAGGGTCCCCACTGTGTTTTTTTTTGTTTGTTTTTTTTACTACAGAATCGATGGTAAAATCCAACTTTCAGATCGGTATTTTTTTCTTTTTTCCAATAGACCAAAGAATCATTTCACATCAATTTGCGCTACACATGGAGTACTTTTCAATAAATGTTATCATAAAAATTACGTTGAAAGATCGAATCTAAAGGAAAAATTGTACCGTTAATGGACACCTTTAGAACATAAAAATGTTGTAATAGGATTGTATGGTCGAATTGCCATAAAGACTATTTTCCTGTTTCCAATATTTTTAATGCAGCTCTCTCTTATGCCCCTTGACATTGCCATAGATTTTGTTATTCTGTTCTGAAACCCAGCACAAAAAAATAATCTATAAGCAAAAATAGAACTTCCAAAAAACCCTGTTTAGAAAATTACTCTGGGAAATGTTCTCTGTAAGATACCAATGTGTCCTGGCTTCTGAGCCAGGTCTGGTTGGGTTAAAGCGGTATTGTCACCATAAAAATCAAATTTCAACAGCAACTGGTCTGAGTGTATTAAGTGATAAAGATGCTAATCCTGCATTCAAAACTTTTTCTGCTGTTATGGTTTGGAGTTATCACATACTTTAGGAGCACTGGCCCTAGTGCCAAACAGTGCCAAAAAGTTGAATGCTGGGAGTTCTTTTTATCTATAATATATTCCTCCTCTTCCATTTATTTCCCTGCCTAGCTGATCACTTGTGTTTACAAGCAAGGCTGAGGTGACTCAGTGATTGGATGTGTAAATAAAAAAAAGACTCTGGGAGGAGGGCAGCTAATGAATACACAATGAGCAAGAGAAGGGAGGGGGGAAAACAAGAGTCAGGAAGGATATGATGTCAGCATTAGCTTGGCAAAATGGCCACTGCCTGCAATAGGATTTTCTGCTTTTCCTTTATAAAATTCACAGGAATCATTACGTGGATAGCACAATACATCTGTTATGTAAGTAGAAGTAGTATTTATCTACTTATATATGTGGTTTTTATTACTAGGTTAGCATGGGTGTCGCTTGTTCTTTAAAGGTCTGCACAGAGAAATGTTTCTTGTGCAGCTGTGAAGTTGGTTAGTTTAAAGGAAGACGTTTCTGCTGCATGTCCTTTAAGTGATCTGACAGTGCTTGTTTTTCAGGTAGAACATGTCCATGCAATACCCTGAAGAATGTTTCATTCTCAGACTGACTTCTTGAGGCCTTAATGAAAAATGTTTTGGATTTATGGCTGCGTGACTGCTGATCTGATTCACGTCAACAGCCTCTCACAGACTTTCACATTTAAAACACATTTTAAACAGACTTTCCTTTCACATTTAAAACCATCAGATTCTAGAGGGTTTTTTTGTTTTTGTTTTTTTAAAGGTCTATATTTACAATGAAGGCACAGTTGATAAAATGTAAGGTGCATCAAGTATTTTTTTGTTTTTCACATTTTCAACAATGATTTCAGACACAGTTTCCACTGGGGAGGGGGAATCAGGGTGGAAGTTAATAGCTTTCCACTTTCTTTTGCTTGGCTGAAATTGTGTGGACTGTGCAGTGGAGTTTGGCATGATTAATGTTCAGCTGAACTTTGCATTCCAGGGAGAAATTGAGGTTGTCTCCAGGTAAAACAATCACAAACAGTAGTTAAACCTCCCGGTAGTTTCTTTCTATACCTTAGATCTGTTTTTTTAGTGTGTGTGTATATGTGTATATGTGTATGTATGTATGTATATATGTATGTATATATGCAGGGCTGTGGAGTCGGTACAAAAATCCTCCGACTCCTCAGTTTAGGATTCCTCCGACTCCGACTCCTCGACTCCGACTCTAATTTGCATATTACAATCTTGTTGATTGAAAGTATGTAACATGAAATTCGTCTCTTAACTGCCAACGCTTAGGAATTTTAAAAGACAACTGAAGTGAGAAGGATATGGAGACTGCCATATTTATTCTCTTTAGTCATAGACTAAAACTAGTCCTTGGTAAGGCCCAGTGCACACCGGGCAGATCCGCCAGCCGAATCCGCCTGAACATCCGCATGGCTAATGTATCTCTATGGGCTGGTGCACACCGGCGGTTTGAGGTTTTTAGCAAGCCGCAAACGTGCCTCTTGCTGCATGTTTGCGATTTGCTAAAAACCTCAAACCGCCGGTGTGCACCAGCCCATAGAGATACATTAGCCATGCGGATGCTGATGTGAATGCGGCCGGTGAACACCCGGCGGATCGCTTCAAGATCCGCCCGGTGTGCACTGGGACTCATTTCTGTCATCCGCACCCAAAACTGCTAGCGTTTTGTGGATCTGCTAGTGGTTTTGGTGTGCACTAGGCCTACGAGTACTTGTAAAAGGTACAGACTGGAACAAAGAACATCTATCAGGCCCTAGGCAATGTAACTGTGGGTACATGTAAGAGTGATGTGCAGGTACTCTGCAGGGGAATAAGGAGATTCTTCCTCTATTGCACAATCTGAACCAGGTTTATGGGTGATAGACAACACCTCTGTGTTCAATGTGCACAACATTCTCAGTGGATTCCCTGCATCTCTGTGGAGAGTGCATATTATTTATTATTATTATTATATATTTTTTTTTTATTTATATAGCGCCAGCATCTTCCGTAGCGCTGTACATAATACAAACAATTAATGGGGAACAAATATTCATAAAAAATACAAGACACTGTACAGTCATGACATTGAATAGAATGAACACAGATACATACATAGTTGATGTGTAGTTGGTACATGTACATATGTTAAAATAGCAGTATGAGAAAGCCTAGGAGGAGGTCCCTGCCCTTGCGGGCTTACAATCTAGAGGGTAGTGGGGAGGAAACACAAGGATTAGTGGGTGAGCCAGTGAGCCTTCAGTGCTGCCTAGAGCTAATTATAGGCTTGTCTGAACAGGTGTGTTTTCAGAGTACGTTTGAAGGTTTCCAGACTCGTGGCATGACGAACCGGCTGAGGGAGGGAGTTTCAAAGAAAAGGGACAGCCCATAAAAAGTCTTGGATGCGAGAGTGAGAGGAGGGGACTAGGCTGGAGGACAAAAGGGTCTCCTGTGAGGAAGGGAGGGTCCGGGCGGGGAGGTATCTGGAGATTAAAGAGGAAATGTATGGAGGTGATAGCTTGTGTAGAGCTTTGTATGCAAGTGTGAGAAGTTTAAACTGGATCCTTTGGGCAACTGGTAGCCAATGGAGGGAATGGCAGAGAGGGGCTGCCTCAGAGGATCTAGAAGAGAGGTGGATGAGACGGGCCGCAGAGTTTAGTAGGGATTGGAGAGGTGCCAGTCTGCTTTTTGGTAGACCACAGAGTAGGGTGTTGCAGTAGTCAAGACGGGAGATGATTAGGGCATGCACAAGCATTTTAGTTGCTTCTTGTGAAAGGAAGGGACGGATTCTGGAAAAGTTTTTGAGATGGAAGTAGCAGGAGGTAGTTAAAGTGTTAATATGTGGTTTAAAGGAGAGCTCAGAGTCCAGAGTTACCCCTAGGCAACGAGCTTTGGGGGTTGATGCTATTGTGGTGTTATCTACATTGATTGTGACAATGGGAGGTGGAACAGAGAGCGAAGGTGGAAATATCACAATCTCCGTTTTGCTCATATTGAGTTTAAGGAAGCGGGATGACATAAATGTAGATACAGCAGATAGACATTCGGGGATTTTTTGATAGTAGTGTGGAGAGGTCTGGGGGCAGAACAATAAACTTGGGTGTCATCAGCATAGAGGTGGTATTGAAACCCAAAAGAGCTTATTATCTGTCCCAGGCCATGGGTGGAAATGGAAAAGAGGAGGGGTCCAAGGACTGACCCTTGTGGTACTCCCACAGACAGTGGGCGTGGAGAGGAGTTGGTATTGGCATAGGAGACCATGAAAGAACGTCCAGACAGGTAAGAGTTGAGCCATGTGTGCTAGGCCCTTGATTCCCAGTGTTGAGAGGGTCTGGAGAAGTAGGGTATGATCAACAGTGTCGAAGGTAGAGGACAGATCTAGGAGTATTAGTACCGAAAATCTGCCTTTGGCTTTAGCAGCTAGGAGGTCATTGGCAACCTTAGTGAGAACGGTTTCCGTAGAGTGTTGAGGGCGGAAGCCAGACTGGAAGGGGTCCAACAGGGAATTAGCAGAGAGAAAGTTAGACAACTGAGTAAATGTGGCATTCCAGAAGTTTGGAGGCAAAGGGAAGGAGAGAGACTGGACGGTAATTAGAAAGGGCAGTAGAGTCTAAAGAGGGTTTTTTGATTAGTGGTGTTATGATAGCTTGTTTAAATGAAGAAGGAAAAATGCCAGTAGAGATGGAAAGGTTAAACAGTGTTGTTAAAGCAGGAATGAGGGGGGTGGAGAGCTGGGGGATAAGATGAGGGAATAGGATCTGAGGTGCATGTAGTAAGATTAGATTTAGAGATTAGTGATGAAAGACGCTGTTCAGTTAAGGCTGAGAAGATTGTTAGCGGTGAGGAGGTTTGAGTGGGTGAGTGGTTATGTGGAGAGGGATAGTTGATAGTAGGGGAGCTGCCGGGCAGAGAGGAAAAAGGAAGAGGTGATTGGACCGGTGAAGAGGGTTGCTTTTGAAAGCTGTTCTGTAGTGTTTCAATTTTGCTCACAAAATATGCTGCAAAGTCTTCTGCAGACAAGCTTTTGGTTTTAGGGGGAGGCGGGGGGTGGAGAAGAGAGCTGAAGGTGTTGAAAAGTTGTTTAGGGTTATGGGATTGTGAAGAAATGAGTGTAGAGAAGTATGACTGCTTTGCAAGTGAGAGAGCGTCTCTGAGCTGCAGCAGCGTGTTTTTATAGTGGGCGAAGTCATCTGCATTGGAGCTTTTCCTCCACTGCTGTTCTGCTGCCCTGGACTGTCTTTTCAGTTGTTTGATGGGATCAGTCAGCCAGGGCTGTCTGTTGATGCGGCGGGGCGGAAGTTGGTGAGAGGGGTGGCTGTGTTCATGACAGCGGTGACTGTGGTGGAGTAGTAGATGGATGCTGACTCGGGGTCAGTGTAGGATGACAGGGAGCCCAGGGGTTTTAGAGAGTCAGCTAGGGAAGAGAGGTTGAGGTTGCGATAATTCCTGCATAGGCGTGATGGCTGCACTACGGTAGCTGGAGGAGGCAGGAAGGGGCTGATTGTAAAAGTTATGAGATTGTGATCTGAAAGGGGGAATAAGGAGGTATTAAATGTGGAAACTGGGCAGAGCCGGGTAAAAACTAGGTCCAAAGTGTGGCCATCTTTGTGGGTGGAGGTTGAGGACCACTGGGAGAGGTCATAGGATGAGGTGAGTGAGAGAAATTTTGTGGTAGTGGAACAGTTAGTGTCTATGGGGATGTTAAAGTCCCCAATGATGATGGAAGGAATGTCAGTGGCTAGAAAGTGGAGAAGCCATGTTGAAAAGTGGTCAATGAAGGTGGAGGCTTGTCCAGGAGGCCGGTAGATGACAGCAACCTGGAAGTGGTGAGGGGAGTAGATGCGGACAGCATGAGCCTCAAAAGAAGAGAAAGCCAGAGAAGGTGCAGGTGCAAGCGGTGTAAAGGAGCAGTGTTCGGAAAGAAGAATTCCCACCCCACCCCCATGTTTGTCACCCGATCTCGGCGTGTGGCTAAACTTGAGGCCACCGTATGAAAGGGCAGCTGGAGACACAGTATTAGATGGGGTTAGCCATGTCTCAGTGAGCCCCAGAAAGGTGAAAGCATTAGTGATGAACAGATCATGGACATGGGCTAGTTTATTGACTACAGAGCGTGCATTCCAGAGGGCCCCAAATATGGGAGGGGGAGAGCTGGGAAGGCAAGGAATGGTGATCAGGTTACATCGGTTAATGTGCGTGGAGGAGTGAGGATGGTCAGTGCTGGATGTGGTATTTACCAGAGTGCAGTGCGGTCTGGGAGAGGGTCCTGGATTGGGTGATATGTCCCCAGCAGCAAGTAGAAGTAGTAGGCAGAGATGAGCGAGGTGAGGATGTGATTTGTATGTGACAGAGGGCTGTTTAAGAGATTTGGAGGAAGGTATGTGTGATTTGAGAAATAAGAATAGTTCATGAGTAGAGAGAAGAGAGGATGGTAGGAGAGAGGGAGCAATGTAAATGTCATTGCTGGCAGCGGGAGGGGTGAGTGATGTATGGTATTTTAAGTAGTGGGGCTGACAGGATAATGGCTGTAAAAAGGATATTCAACATTTTGCAAGTTGGTGTGTATAATTAGGGAAAATAAGTGTCAGAGTATAGTACTACTGTGTAACAAAGTAAACATGAGACAGATGAAATTAAAGTTGTATACAAACCTGGGGCTTCCTCTAGCCCCCTTCAGGCTAATTAGTCCCTCGCTGTCCTCCTCCGCCACCTGGATCTTCTGCTAGGAGTCCAGGTACTTGAGCCAGTCTTGCTTAGTTTGCATGCACACACTCCGCCGCTGGGAGCGTACTACACCTGCGCAGGTGCAGAATGCTCCTGGCTGTAGGAGCGGCACGTGGCCAGACAGCGCTGACTGGCTGAATTACCGGGACTCATAGCAAAAGATCCAGGTGGCGGAGGGGGAAAGCTTTTTTCTCTTCATCCTTCTCAGGTACCATTTAGTTCGTAGTCGCCAAACCAAATTTTAACATATCAAATTATTTGATTTCATGAGCAAAGAGAGTGCGTACATTTGCGTACATATGTATATGTATATATATTTATGCATTATGCGCCAACATATTCCGCGGCGCTGTACAAAGTAAGCAACAAACATGGGGTACATAATACAGACAATGGTGTACACTAATATACAAGATACATAATTAGTGACAAAATACAAAAAATGACACAGCATACAGAATACAAAATACAGAAGTGGTAATGACAGTGATAAAAATGACATGATGAATAAAATGTATAATGATTTCCAAGACACAAAAGGGGGGGGAGAGCCCTGCCCTTGCGAGCTTATGCTAGGTACACACTATACAATTTTCTGTTAGATTTTCTCTTAGATTTACCTGCCAGATAGCTTTTTTTTTTTTTCCATGTTGTAGGTAAATCTAACAGAAGAATCTAACAGAAAATTGTATGGTGTGTACCTATCATTACAATCTAGAGGGAATGGGGGGGGGGGGGGACAAGAGGGGTAGTATACGATAAAATATATAAAGGCAGTGTGTTTTAGGATATCTAGTAGGAGTGCAATTTGGCCTTAGGACAAAGGGAAGTGGCTTAAGGTAGCGCATATGCTTGTCGGAACAAATGAGTTTTTTAGAGAGCGTTTAAAAGTAACAAAGGTTGGCGAGTGACGGATGTGTTGTGGGAGGGGATTCCAGAGAAGGGGTGAAGCATGTGCAAAATCTTGTAAGCGTGAATGTGAGGAGGTGATTCTAGAGGAGGACAACAGAAGATCGTGTGCAGATCTGAGATTGCGATTGGGTTTGTATCTGGAAATTAGTGAGGATATGTACCGGGGAGAGAGATTGTGGAGAGCTTTGTAGATTAGGGTTAGGAGTTTGAACTGGATCCTCTGGTTAATTGGCAGCCAGTGAAAAGCTTTACAGAGAGGGTCAGCAGAGGAAGATCGAGAAGAAAGATGAATGAGACGAGCAGCTGAGTTCAGTACCGACTGGAGCGGGGCCAGTTTGTTAGAAGGTAGTCCACAAAGTAGTACGTTGCAGTAGTCCAGACGAGAAATCATAAGAGCATGTATTAGCATTTTGGTTGTGTCTTGAGTGAGAAAGGGACGGATGCAAGATATATTTTTGAGTTGGAGATGGCTGGAGCTGGTTATGGAGTTAAGATGAGGAATAAAAGAGAGAGAAGAGTCGAATATTAGCCCTAAGCACCGTGCTTTGGGAACTGAAGTTATGGGAGTGTTAACATTTATAGTTACTTCAGGCAGAGAGGTGGCCAGAGACGGTGGAAAAATTATTAGTTCCGTTTTACTCATATTAAGTTTGAGGAAGCGAGAGGACATGAAGGAGGATATAGCAGACAAGCAGTCAGGAACACGTTTGAGGAGGGAGTTAAGGTCTGGGTCCGAGAGGTACAGTTGCGTATCGTCCGCATACAGGTGGTATTGAAACCTGAATGAGTTGATTAAGTCACCAAGATCGTGCATGTAGATGGAAAAGGGGAGGGGACCAAGGACAGAGCCTTGAGGAGCCCCGACAGACAGCATGAGGAGAAGAGATCTGATCTGAGTAGGAGACTGTGAAGGACCTTCCAGAGAGGAAGGAAGATATCCATGTGAGAGCAAGGCCCTTTATTCCTACATTTGAAAGTATTTCTAAGAGTAAGGTGTGGTCGTATCGAATGCTGATGACAGATCAAGAAGGGTGAGTATGTAAAATTGACCTTTGTATTTAGCTGTAAGAAGGTCATTGGCCACTTTGGTAAGGGCCGTTTCCGTGGAGTGGTTGGAGCAAAAGCCAGACTGGAACTGATCAAGTAGGGAGTTAGCTGATAAATAAGGGCTTAATTCTGCATGTATGTGGCGTTAAATTACTTTGGATGCAAATGGGAGAAGTGAGACTGGGCGGTAGTTGGCGAGTGTGGTAGGATCTAGAGATGGTTTTTTAAGTAGTGGTGTCACAACAGCCTTTTTGAGTGGCGACCGAAAGATGCCAGTGGAGAGGGACAGGTTAAATAGCGATGTTAGTGCAGGCATGAGAGATGATAGCTGCGAAATGAAATGGGAGGGAAAAGGATCCAAAGAAGTGGTTAGATTAGCTTTGGTTATTATAGAGGAGAGAGAATGTTCTGAGAATGTAGAGAAGGCAGTTAGAGAGCAGTCAATGAGAGGTGTGGAGGTGGGATTTGAGGGCTGCGTGGAGAATTCACTTCTGATTTTATCAATTTTATCAGTGAAGTATGTTGCAAATTCTTTAGCTGATAAGCAGGATGAAGGAGGGGGATGGAGAACGGAGTTGAAGGTGCTGAACAAGCGTTTTGGATTGTGTACATGGGCGGATATTAGGGAGGAAAAATATATATTACACATTCATTCACATAATTTTTCATACCCCTGGCAAATTTTGACTTAGTTATATTTAACCAGCAAGTAATTTTTTGACAGGAAGTGACATAAGTGTCTCCCAGAAGATAAGACTTTGTACAAGAAGCATTATTATAGGGGAAAAAAATTCTCAGCTTTTATTTACATTTGAGCAAAAAGTGTCCAAAATTACTCATACCCTTCACAAACTGTCAGTCTGTGGGAAAATCCAAAGTTCTATACCATTCTAAATAGTCCAAGCTGTTCTAAAGCATCCTAATTACCCTGATTAATTGGGAACAGCTGTTTTATTCAAATCAACAGGTGAAAACCGCAGCTCTCTGCAGTTGGTTTATGGACAGTCATGGCTAAGACAAAGGAGCTCAGTGAGAAACTGCTCCTGCGCACTGTGGCTACTCGCAAGTCAGGAAATGGCTAAAACATTTCTAAATGCGTTCAAGTTCCAATGGCTACAGTGCAAAGTATTATTAAAAATACAAGATGTTACGCACTGTGGAAAATCTCAAAGGGCGTGGTTGAAAGCCAAAAGTGACTCTTGTGCTGGCCAGGAGGATAGTTAGAGCGGTGAAAAAGAATCTCAAGGATCACCACCAAGGCCATCCTGGTGAATCTAGGCTCTGCTGGTGGCAATGTGTCAAGGCAGATAATCCAACGGACACTGCACTACTAGGTTTTACGGAAGCAGACCAAGGAGGACGCCACTTCTCCAGATAAAACACACAAAAGCTTTTTTGGCCTTTGCAAATGCTCGTCTGGACAAAGAAGACTACTTCTGGTCTTCTGTGTTATGGTCAGATGAAGCAAAAATTGAGTTGTTTGGCCACAATAATGTTTCCTTCATTTGGCATAAAAATTGAGAAGCCTTCAACCCAAAGAACACTATCCCCACTGTCAAACATGGTGGAGGGAACCTAATGCTTTGGGGGTGTTTATCAGCCAACGGACCAGGGAACCTAATAACAGTTAACGGCTCCATGAAAAAAAAGCAGTACATGGGGATTCTCAAGGACAACATCAGGCAGTCTGCAGAGAAACTTGGCTTTGGGCACCAGTGGACATTTCAGCATGACAAAGACCCATACCACACAGCAAAAGTGGTGAAGAAATGGTTAGCAGACAACATTAACGTTTTGGAGTGGCCCAGCCAAAGTCCTGACTTGAATCCAATTGAGAATCTGTAGAGGAAGCTAAAGATCAGAGTGATGGCAAGAAGACCCCCCCCCCCCCCCCCCAACCTGAAAGATTTGGAGCTCATTGCTAAATATGAATAGGCAAAAATACCTGTGTAGACATGTAAGAAGCTGGTTTGCAATTACAGGAAGCATCTGATTGCTGTAATAGCCAATAAAGGCTTTTCTATTGATTATTGAAAAGGATATAAATGTGGACTGGACAATTTTTGCTCAAATGTAAATAAAAGTTTTTTTTTTTTTTTTTTTTTTTTTTTTTTTTGTCTTTTGGGAGTCACCTATGTCATTGCTGGTTGAATAAAAGTAACTTTAAGTAAAAATTTGCCAGGGGTATGAATAACTATGGGCAGCACTATGTATTGTACTGTACATACTAGAGTAGAAGTCTAAAAATTTAGGTCTGATTCACTTCATTAAAAAGTATAGGGGTCGACTTATACACGAGTCACAGGCAACACTGAGCACACAGAGTAAAGTGTGTACGGTACTACTAATAGTGACATTCCCAATTGCAGTAATTTACCCAGTGGTAAGTGATACTTTGAGGAAAGGAAATGCCAAGAAAACACGTCTGAAAGTCCTGGCCACAACAATTAACTAGGAAAGGGGCAATGAGAAAGATACTGGGCTTCAGGAAGGGGAGTGAATAATTGCAGCACTTGGTGGCCTGAAGGAGTTATTGGCTGCACTTGAGGGCAGGAGGGGTTAATGGTTGCAACACTGTATGCAGTGCAGTCATTAACCCCTCCTGGGCCCCAAGTGCAGCCATTAACTTTGTCGGGTAGACTTATACTTGAGTCAATAAAAAAATCCATCTTAAGAGGGTTGAATGTTAAAGTCGACGTATACACGAAGTCGACTTGTATTTGAGTAGATAGTGTGTGTGTGTGTGTGTGTGTGTGTGTGTGTGTGTGTGTGTGTGTGTGTGTATGTCTATCTATCTATCTATCTATCTATCTATCTATTCGGAGCAATTTTGGGTGCCTGGAGTCGGGTAAAAAATGCACCGACTCCTAATGAATTTGTAACTGTAATTAAAATAGAAAATATAATAAAATGTTATATTTTTTAAATAAGTCATTAAAAATAATGTATACATACAGTAATAGCTGCGCTCAGTCTACAAAAATGAAATAAACCAATCAAAATTAGTTACTTGTGCTGCTTCAATAAAGCAGTCCCTGTATTTTTAAACAAGATGAAATGAAGGAGGCACTCAATTGGCGTATAAACTTGCGTTTATCAAACAAGTAGCAAACATGACATGTTTCGGGGTTTCCCCCCTTCCTCAAGTGTACATGCAACCTCACCAACACAGCAAACTTATGAACATCAATAAACCACACCCAAATTGAAAGTCCCTCCTCTTCGGTCAGCTGACCACTTCTAGATTAACCCCTCGGGGTAAGTTCACCATATTTTTAAAGTCAGATATACATATCTGATTGTGACTGTAAAGTATATATGATGTGTACACAGGAATCTCTTATATATACTAAATAACGTCTATGCTGTAAGAATTAGCCTGAATTGTAGCCGTGTCACTAATGGAGATGGTCAATGAGATGGAAATAATTATGCGTTGATGCTGGTTTATGCAAATGTATGCACTCCCTTTGCACATGAAATCAAATAATTTGATATGTTGTTAAAATTTGGTTTGGCGACTACAAATTAAAGGGTACCTGAGACGGATGAAAAGTGTTATACATACCTGGGGCTTCTTCCAGCCCCCTTCAGGCTAATCAGTCCCTCGCTGTCTACCTCCACCAACTGGATCTTCTGCTATGAGTCCTGGTAATTCAGCCAGTCAGCACAGTCTGGCTACGTGCCGCTTCCACAGACAGGAGCATTCTGCACCTGCGCAATAGTGCTGCGCTGGTGTAGTACGCTCCCGGCGGCGGAGTGTGTGCATGCACACTACACCAGACTGGCTCCAGTACCTGGACTCATAGCAGAAGATCCAGGTGGCGGAGGACAGCGAGGGACTGATTAGCCTGAAGGAGGCTGGAGGAAGCCCCAGGTATGTATAAAACTTTAATTTCATCTGTCTCAGTTTTACTTTGTTACACAGTAGTACTATACTCTACATATTCACTCCCCACAGAGCTGCAGGGAATCCACTGAGAATGTTGTGAACATTGAACAGAGGTGTCGTCTATCACCCATAAACCTGGTTCAGATTGTACATGAAGAATGTGTAATAGAGGAAGAATCTCCTCATTCCCCTGCAGAGTACCTGCACATCATTCTTACATATACAATAACATTTCTATAGCGCTTTTCTCCCTTAGGACTCAAAGCGCTTAGGCTCTCTCAGATTCAGTAATTAGTAGGATTAGTACATGTACCCAGACTTACATTGCCTAGGGCCTGATAGATGTTCTTTGTTCTGGTTTGTACCTTTTACAAGTACTCTTACCAAGGACTAGTTTTAGTCTAAAGGGAATAAATATAGTAGTCTACATATCCTTCTCATTTCAGTTGTCTTGTAAAATTCCTAAGCGTTGGCAGTTAAGAGACGAATTTCACGTTACATACTGTTAATCAACAAAATTGTAATATGCAAATTAGAGGAGTCGGAGGAATCCTAAACTGAGGAGTCGGAGGATTTTTGGACCGACTCCACAGCCCTGACACACACGCGCACAAACACACATACACATATATACGTATACACATATATACGTATACACGGGATCAGTGAAAAATGGCGCACAGTGCCTATGCATAAGAATGGCGCCGCATTAAAAAGATACGCTTATCGCTATTTATCGTTAGTACTACATAATAATGGCGCGCAGGGAAAAAAGAAAAACTGCACACACTGACGTTATTTATTAATAGCGCCCAACATAAGCCAAACTGCAGACCTTATTTAACTGCAAAACGGTGAATGTATTTAATGTAACACTGTCAGGGTTAGGCACCACTGGGGGGGGGGGGGGGTCTTGGGGTTAGGCACCACCAGGGAGGTCTTAGGGTTAGGCACTACCAAGGGGGTGGTTAGGGTTAGGCACCACCGGGGGGGTTTAGGGGTTAGGGATAGGTACAGAGAGGGTCCTGTGTGTTAACGCTAAATAACGATAAGGCTTTAACGTTAAATAGCGATAAGCGGCAAACGGATTAGCGGCAACACTGTGCGCCATTATTCACAGGCGCCATTTTCAGATGGATGCGTATACACATATATACGTATACACATATATACGTATACATGTATATTATGATTCTAAGGCCCGTTACAGTAACACACTTCTCCCCCCCTCGGTCCTATCTTGCTGTCCCAGCGTTCGCAAGCGTGTCGTGCAGTAAGCCAACGCACGGACATGGATAAAGGAGGACGCAGGGACATGGGGATTATTATAGAGGAGATAATGTATATAATTTTTTTCACATGGTACCAAACCACCTAGTAGACAGGTTAATAGGAACATTTTTGCTTCAATTTCCTGTGATTGTTAAGTTTTTCATTTCGGCAAGGACATTGCCACAGTTGGTATTAATCTTCTAGGTTGCGCCTTAATTTGGTGCCTAGATATTGGATGTGGTTTGTTTCCTATGTAAAATTATAAGAAGTTCTCCATGGTATAGGATAGAAAATGTGTAATCTTTCAAAGGCCTTTACCTCATCAGTTGCAGTTATCACTGCCTCTTTCACTATATTTTGGCATTGATAAAGTTTTTGCAGTGTGTTTTTTTTCTTGCAGCTGCACATTTTTTCTAAAATCTGACTGTCGGAATCCAGTTAAGTCTTCCAGTTTATTTTCTAGTCAATAAGCGAAGATTTTTTTATATTTTGATGTCCATATTAATGATATTGGTTGAGAGTTAGCACAGTTGAAGGTTTCACTTGCCTTATTTGGGAATTGAGTGAATTACCGCCTTGTTAGAGAACTGGGAGGAGATTACTGATACTCGTGCAGAGTATAATTTGCTTTCTTGAAACCAAAGGTATTTGTCATAATGCAGCTTTATGTGAGCAAATGTGGTTTCCAATGATGCATCACGCCTGAATATGCAAATCATCTCTTTATGCTCCTGAAGCCAGGCTCACATCCAGAACCGCTGGTGTATAGTGAGCCTATAACTTATACATTTTACAGAGCCACCTCAACCTAACATGCACACAGTCTCTCTGACTTTATGGTCCTAATCGGTGCATGACAGGGATTGGTGTGGCTCTGTGAGATAGGGCATGGACCAGTACTACAGAATACCCAGATAGCTCATGGTGAACCAGAACCTCTAGTAGAGTATAAGGGGCTGAATGAGACTTAAAGAAGGCAGATTATACTCGGTAGTGCTTTTTAGCAGGAGGACTCTTGACATGTCTGTGCCATCTATTATAATGCCCTGTAATGCTTGGGGGGTATACTTTGAGTCAGCGTGTATGCTCAAGAGTGGAGGGCTCGCTCTTCACCTGTTGACCCTGCCTGGCACGCCACTAGCTAACCCTCAACCTGTCCCTGCCTGGCACACCACTAGCTGACCCTAATAGGACTTAGATGAGCTAGCATACAAGCTGATGCAGAAAGCAGACCTACCACTAAGAGCAACAAGACTATATAGCTGGGTAATGGAAGAGGCTACACAGGTTGCCACAGGAGTAATGATCGAGGGAGCAAGATTACCCAGAGCAACTGCAGCTCTGACCTTTCGATACCGCCACAAATAACACACAATTGTTGCGCAGTGCGATGCCGCACTGCCTATGATCTGAGTAACAAGACAAACAGACTGACTGACTGTTGCCCAGGGCGGCTGCCGCCTGAGCCTCTGGCTAAGTAACAAGACAGACAACCGAAAGACAGACAGAATTCTTGCAAGACTAATCGCTGCCCTGGCAAGCATCCACACTGGCACGAACAAGACAAACAGGAAGGAGCGTAACTAATAGCAACCGCAGCCTATAGTTACGTCCCCAGAAACAAGACTAGCAGGAATACTACCAGTCACCACCGTGGTGATGGCAGAATCCAAGCTATCAGGATAGTGGACTTCACTGACCCCCTGCGGGTGCAGCAAGCGTCCAGCAGGCAGGAAAATACAGAGCAATGCGATATACAATTTTTTACAATAACAACTTTCACAGCATGGACCCAAGAACAACTATAGTAGCTGTACGCTATGTTGGGCGGAGTCTGATATGGGAGGCAGACTTTTTTATGTGGGCATCAGCTAATGGATGCAGGCATGCAAATTCCCACACAGCTGAACGGTAATTACTCAATCCTGAGCTAGCTTGATTACAAGCTGCTAGCTGACTGTGAAAAAGGCTTCTCATAACAAATACATGCAATATTATGCAACAACATGCATGTAGGAAATCCAGGGCTATCTGGCTGCAGTTCAACTGCAGCAAGCAATAGGAGGAATCACGACAGCATCCTGAGCTGCTCTGAACTGCAGAGTGATTGCAAATGACAATGAGATTTATTGCGAATGCGCAACCGAATGCAAGCAGATAAGTCAGAACTGCCTGGTTGCAGTTCCACTGCAACCGACAGAACATGCTACAAAAGAGATCCTGACATGCCCCTATTACGCCTTCTGTAATGATGCAGTTCAGAATACCGTATAACTATGGGGACTCAGAAGTGCACTGCTGCCACAGATTCATCTATTCCATCATCCAATAGCCAACTTGTATCAAACTGCTGTAGCGTTGTGCTGGTCACATATGTAAAAAATCTTCCCAAACTTTTACAGTCCACTCAAGAGCCCCTTTCAATGATGGGGTTTATCCACCTGTATATGAACTCCAGGTGCCAGAAACAAAAAGAAAGGGTTCCCCTCAGTGAAGTTTCTCATCCCGACCCCCTCACCCCTGATGACGACATGATCCGAAAGTAGTAGGGATGAGAGTGGACAGTGTGATTACGGCACGCAGCACACCAGTACCAAGGGTTCAGAGTACCACACAGGGTGGGAAGCCATACTAACCAAAGGGGGGTCCTAAGTGGATTTGGACCCTCAGCTTGTAAGTGAACCTAGTAGTACTTTAATTTAATTGTTCTTTTTGCACTTCCTTTAAAGTTCTTGCGAAGAGACTCCACTGAGAGGATGCCTTTCTTTTTGGCCCTTGGAGTACATATACAAGTGGATAACACCATCATTGAAGGGGCTCTGGAGTGGATTGTAAAAGTTTGGGAAGAATTTTCACATATGTGAACAGCACAGCGCTACAGCATTTTGATACACTTCATATAATTCCACCCATGATGCAGAGCAGTGTTTCACAACTGTGTCCTCAAGTACCACACACAGGAAATCCATGGGTAATCTGAACTGCTGAGACATTACCCCGCCTGTGAAAATGTACAGTTTCCTGTGAAATGTAATGTTGGTGGGCTTTGAGGACAAGGAGGGAAAGCAATGATAAAGGGCATATAATTTAGTGCTGCTATTCCCTTTATTCCCCTGATATGGTGGTATTCACTGTAATGCCTGAAATTTTCACTCATGATTGCTATAGTGCCATGCAGTATCGTGCCTTATGCTGTGTTGTCCTTGATATAGTGCCACCCATGATAAATCGCCTCTGATGTACTGCTGTCCTTTATAATTCCTTTTGTCAGGGCCAAGCATAATGGATAGCAGAGTAACAAATTGCCCTGCCATGCATTGCTAACTGCATTGTAGTGAGTAGCTCAAACCTCACTGTGTGGCTGCTAAGGAAGATTTCCACATTTCTGGGATGGCAAGGTTGCTGCACCCTCTACCCTGTCCCAAGCGCACACTTCCCCCTCTATCTGCTGGCCCAGACCAAAACACACAGTTTAAATAAGCATGGCTTCTCCCATCTTGCATCCTCTGTGTAGACTTGTGGGGGAGACTTTCTTTACAGTATGTGATCAAGAAGAATGTGGCTTGAGCAGTCCGGGACAGTAGCAGCAATGCTCTATGGGGGTCAGGTGAATGAAACATTACCTCCCTATTCCTCTCAGGAGCAAGCACACAGTGCAGCCAATAAGGAGGCCAGGAGTTGATTTTATTAGGTCAGTGCTTCTATACTGTGTCGCTTTAGTCTATGCCTTTAAAGTGGACCTGAACTCTTGCTCAGGACAGAAGTAAAATGTAGAGAAATGCACCCTTAATGTATTTAGAGAGAGTTTAGCCTGTTTAATTCCCCCTCATTTGTCTAATCACAAGTTGTAGTTTGATCCTCCCCGGTGTCACATGACTGCCTAAGCAGATAAGCCAATTTGAGCGCACAGACTGTAAACAATGTCTGCTTCCATGAATCAGGAGGTAGAAACTATGCACATTTTATTTTAGTATTTGTATCAGCTGTAACAAATATGTTTTTTGTTTAAAGGTTGTTATGCTGTTGTGTATCTTTTAGAGCAGAGAGGACACTCCGAGTTCAGGTCCACTTTAAGTTGCCCTGACTTATAGTACCTAAAGTCTTTAGGGAGGGACTGTCATTCTTCTGTGTCTATTGTCCTGATCATATACTGTAACATTTTTTTTTAAGTATCATTTAATTGAGCAGTTAATTATACATATGTGAAATCTGTTATCCTTTACATAGATCTTGTAGTTTTTTTTTCTCGACAGCAATAATTTAAATAGTAAGTGGTATGGTAATGAGCAAAAATAGTTTCATGCTTCCAGTTGGAGAATCTGTGGCCTGGGTAGTTTTCCTGAATACAATAATCACATCCAGTTTCATAAGAGGCCACAGACCCCTGAATAATAGGAAGTACTTGTAAAGACTTGGCTGAGAATGAAGATGGTTAAAAATACATGTGGGTGTTTTCAGACATGCAGATTATTGTTTATCTTATAATTAGTGGTGTTCTTGTTTGCAAATCACTTGTTAAGGTATCTTTCTCAGCAGCTGACGCTGCTTATTAAACATCAATTAACATGCAAACCGGTTTGATTATATGTCTGTGAGTAAATATACTGCACTACATGTATAAATTATATATGGGTGTATGCGTTCTTATGGCTCAGCATGTGTGAGGGTAAAGGCAGTCTAAGTCTTCACACTTTTTGGTTTTTCAGTACAATTGTACAAGTTTTGTAGGTACTCTTCAAATCTTAGAGCATAGTTTTTGTGTTTTTGTTTTTTCCCTGACGCCTCTCCATCCAATATCCTGATTTCCTGTGCCCCGATGTGACCTCTCTAGTTTCTTAACCTCACCCCAAACACCTTGAAATCGGCACCATGTATTATTTTGGTGCCAGAGCACAACTGTAAGCCAGCATATAACTTTTTACATAGCCAAAGGGCCATTGTTTTAGGAGACTTCATGTTTAGGGATAGTTAGGGTTAGTTTGCTCAGTTATGGTTAGGCAGAGACATGTGGAAGAAGTTATCATAAGGATGGAGTTAATGGTAAAGGGTAGAGGTCAAGGAGGTATGACTGTCTTCTTCATCCTGCACATACATTTTAATGCTTCGATTTCAAGCATTCTGCATAGCCATCTAAGCATTGGCAGACTGAAAGGAGGCATTTCAGGGTCAGTACACAACTAACCAGCCAGCACACAAGCGCGTGTAAGAATGGTAGAACTTAATCAACACAACAGTGTCTCAACGCCTAACACTAACCTCTGTCTCTACACCTAACACTAAACTCCCTCTCCATGCACAAGACCCCAGTTCCACAGGAGGCTGAGCTTGGCCACTTGTCCAGCAGCATTTGTAACACCATGCATGTGATTATTTGACAGGTATTAGTTTTACTTTGCAGCAAAAAACCACATGCCATCTGAGGGCGGCTGCATTGGTTAAATACCCGTGGCAAGTGCTCCCAAGTGTGCAGCGGATTCAGTGATAGGCAACAAATTCACAGCCTTGGACTTCCTGCGGAAAAGGGGCCTTACAACAACCCCCCGACCCCCCCCCCCCCCCCCCCCCATGCCAAATGTTAACCTTCCTCCCTGCTACTTTATTGCCTAACACTATATTATAGTCAAACCCTCTTCCTATCACCTCACACTAAACTACTCTCCCTGCCGCAGGTGTCTAAACTTGTATCTAATCACTGTCTGAGCACCTTTATTTGGCCTGAGGAAGTGGGCACAGTCTTACAAAATGCATTGCCAGTGCACATTAAAAGTAATTAATCGTATGATTGTGTCCTCATTGGGGGTAAGCCTCTCTTAAATTTCTTGATTTTAACCACTTCAGGGTTCTGCGTACGCATAAGTACGCCCCTGAATCCTGAAGCGGTTTCCATGGAGGCCGTTCCATGTCAGTTCACGGAGCGCCAGCGCCGTAGAGGAGATCGGCGATCCCGCAGCGCCGTAGAGGAGATCGGCGATCCCCGGCCTCTGGCCGGGGATCGCCGGCATCTGATAGGCTGCAGCCTATCTGAGGCGGCGCAGGACGGATTTCCGTCCTGCGCAGCCCATAATGAAGAGGGGAGGGAGGGAAGGAGGCAGAGGGAGGAATTGCGCTGCGGAGGGGGGCTTTGAGGAGCCCCCCCCCCCCCGCTAGGCACAGCATCGCGGCGGCGATCAGCCCCCCCCCCAGCAGGACATCCCCCTAGTGGGGAAAAAATGGGGGGGGGGGGGGGAGTCTGATCGCCCTGCCTGCTATCTGATCTGTGCTGCGGGCTGAAGAGCCCCCGCAGCACAGATCATGCAAACCGCCCGAAACTCGGAAGTGGTTAAAGGGGGAAAAAATTGTTTTACTTACCTGGGGCATCTACCAGCCCCCTGCAGCCATCTTGTGCCCTCGCAGTCGCTCATGGCTCCTCTGGTCCCATGCTGCCAGCTAGTTTCGTTTTTTGCAGACTGGGAGTCGGCCGGCCGCCATGCGTATGTTTTTACGCATTCCCGCTAGTGCAGGAAGCTATTGCAGACATCAAGTAAATTTTTACGCGTTACGGGTGTAATGCGTAACCTTTTACGCATTACAACCGTAACGCGCAAAAATGTACTTGTTGATGTCTGCTATAGCTTCCTACACTAGCGGGAATGCAGAACAACATGCGCATGGCGGCTGGCCGACTCCGTCGGCAAAAAACGAAACTAGCTGGCAGCGTGGGACCAGAGGAGCCATGAGTGACTGCGAGGGCACAGGATGGCAGCAGGGGGCTGGTAGATGCCCCAGGTAAGTAAAACTTAGACATGTCTGATTTTCTGCTCGATTATGTTCCGCTTGATTTCTCATAGAAGTGAATGGAAAAAAGATAAGAAAAACGAGCGGAAGATAAGAGAATTGAGCAGAGACTCAAATGGCTAATTATGCGTCAAATTGAACGCGGAAAACATAATGTGTATTCCATGCATAAAACAAGAACAAAAGTCAGACCTTACAGTACAGCACTGGTCTCCAACATGGAGAGGATAATACATATTCGCACATTGCAATGACAGAAGTGTTTCATATATTATACAACCACATTGTATAATCCTAACAAAACATTGTGTATCAAAATGGCTACAATTAGACATTGGATGTGTATACCAAAATTGTCAACTATCCCATATAAGTTGGAATGAGTAATATGGTGTTGGGGACTCAGTGCTACAGGAAACCAGGAAAAGATTCAAAAAAAGTATAAAAATCAAAGTTCGATAAAGAGAAAGGAGAGAGGCGGAGAAGATGGCTCTTAAGTCCGCCCCCCCCCTTCCTCTCAATATCATCACAAACAAAAGGACCCAAGGAAGTTAGTCATATGACTCCAAATATTAATTATTCAGGTTTGGGCTCTGCGGTAGTAATGTTATACCAGGGTGCCCAAATTTTGTCAAATCATTGTGGACAGTTGCAATTTTTGTATGTCATTCGATTGTGGTAGAGCTTTATTTATCGTGTATTTCCAGAAAGTAACTGACGGTAATGTGCCTTCTTTCCATACCCGTAATATTTCCTTATAGGCATAGTAGCATAGGCTACGGATCAAGTATTGTGTGCGTGCTTACCACAAGGAGTTTCATCCAATAGGCCCAGTAGCGCTATTTTAGGTGTAAATATAAAATTAGTCCAATATATTTCATTAATGGTATTAAATATTTTGTTCCAGATTGATTTTCATTTGTCAAAACTCCCAAAACATCTGGAAAAACTTTTCAGTCGCAGCACAACATCTGTGACATAATGCACTGTTTGTAGTACAAATTTTAAGCATTCTTCTGGAGTAAGGTAGGTTCTATGTAAAAACGTAACCTGTACTAATCTATCTCTGTCCGAAATGGGAGTCTTAATATAATCTTCTAAGATATCTTCCCATTCAGTGTCATTTAGACCAGGTAAAGGGTCCATTTATAAAGGAGTGATAAGAATGCAAATTGTCAGCATGCTACCATTTATTTATATCTTTTTTTTTTTTTTTTTTTTTTTTTGTGTTAAAAATGTGAACTATTTATGGATGTGATAAGGCACATTGCTAGTGCTGTATCAGCTTTTTTCTCAAAACTAGCTGTACAATGGGGATGTAAATGGGGATGCAGCTTGTGTTTTTGTATCCCCAAGTAGCCCAGAATTTGTAAACCACCCCTTATGCGAAGGCAGTGGCAGGCAAAGTGCAGCGCGTTGAAAAATGGGTGTGGCCCTGCTGCCATATGAGGCTGCATGCAGAGCGCCATGGCGAAAAATGCCCATGATGTGAGTGGAGCCAACTGCATGTCATATAATTCAGACAGTGGACATAAACACCACTATAAAGCCAGTTGTAGGTATTGCCCCCGCCCAAAGTATAGGTGGCCAGATGTCCGATTTAATAAAAGGCCCTTCCCTAGGATTGGTGGCCAAATGCTCCCCCAGTATAAGTAGCCTGGTATAGATAGCCAGGCATAGGTGCCCCAGTATAGGTTAGCCAGGCATAGGTTTCCCCAGTAAGTAGCCAGATATAGATTCCCGAGTAGGTAACCAGATATAGATGCCTGCAGTAGCCTCACTCACCTTCTCCTGGGGCCAGCATCTTTATGATGGGCGATCTCTTCTCTTCCTCTCTGCGTCCTCCTAGTGCCGGTGTCTCGTAATGATGCGATAAGCAGACACTAAGGGGAAGCAGCAAGGGTCAAAGAACATGCGTCATCATGGAGGCACCCGTGATGGGGTGCTGCTTAGCATCCGGTCAACATGGTTACTCCCAATGCTACACAATGAAAGAAGGGATTCGCTGCTGAATTGCACGGACATGTGAGTAAAGTGCCTGTGGGCAGGGGGCAGCTTAGGCCGAGGCCCCTGCAGGGGGTGAGGTCCCGGGCCGCCGCTTGCTTAGCTTGTAGCTAGCAGCGGCCCTGCTGTAGAAGGACTTGAGACTACAAAGTCGCTCCCACCCTGGCTGTTTCTAATTCAACTTCTGGCATCAATTTCTCTAATGTGAAGGTGACATCCTCTTGCTGTCATTGGTCATCTAGGCCAGTGTTCCCCAACCCTGTCCTCAGGGCCCACCAACAGTGCACATTTTGTGAAAATCTGCAGAGGTTGTAATTGGCTCTGCTGAGACACTAATTACTTCACCCGTGATTGTGTGTGCTTTTTTGCAAAACATGTACTGTTGGTGGGCCTTGAAAATAGGGTTGGGAAACTCTGATCTAGGCCACCATTTTTCCAAAGTCATGCAACTCTAAAGCTGGCGGACAAACATTGCTGCTGACACCAACTGTACACAATTTTTTTTTTTGTCTGTTTATACACTCACCTAAAGGATTATTAGGAACACCATACCAATATGGTATTTTACCCCCTTTCGCCTTCAGAACTACCTTAATTCTATGTGGCATTGATTCAACAAGGTGCTGAAAGCATTCCTTAGAAATGTTGGCCCATGTTGATAGGATAGCATCTTGCAGTTGATGGAGGTTTGTGGGATGCTCTATTGGGTTGAAATCTGGTGACTCTGGGGGCTGGGGACTCTGCATTGAAACAACTGCCATGTGATTGGTTGATTAGATAATTGCATGAATGAGAAACTGAAAAGGTGTTCCTAATAATCCTTTAGATGAGTGTATATGCAGAGGTATAACTAGATTCTGCCAGGTCCCCCCAACAAATCCCTGCCTACGCCCAAAGATATAGCAGAGTAGCCGCAGTAGAGCATCATACTTTTCTGGTTTCCAGCGGCGGGACAGGTCCTCACTCCTCTCTTAATGGTAGTAGCGGCCATGCAGCCTGTCTCCTTGGGGCTCCTTTCTCTGCATGTCACGTGTCACCTAAGTCACAAAGTGCTGAACTACATGGCGCCCGGCATTGCTGGAAAGCAGCAAGGATATGTCTCTCTGCTGGAAGGAAGTTTATGCTTCACTGACACTACTCTGTGGGAGTCACTGTGGGAGTGGGGCCTCTTTGCCCTTATTTGACAAAAATGGAGTGGACTTTAAAGGGCAACTGAAATAATAATAATAATTTGAAGGCTCACGTGATCATTACGATCGCCATCGACCGGAGTGATCACTGAAGGCAGTGGTGGCTGAAGACGACTGGGACTCTCCTGATATTCCTCCGGCGATCGTTGCTCCTCCTCCGCTCTGCCTGGTATTCATCCTCTCTTTGCCTACAGTGTCTGGTCCCGGCTTGATGACGTCATCAAGCCAGGACCCAGAACTTGGCGGTAGTGTGAGGCTGGATCCCAAGGAGAGAGGAGACTGGGAGAGCTGCTTATCTCTGGATCTGGGGAGGTAATACCTGCTACCTACAGTATACTGGGAACACCTATCTATACTGGGGACACTCTTTCCTTTATATCTATACTGGGGATACCTATGCCTGGCTAGCTAAACTGGGGACACCTAAAAATGAAAATTGCTCTAGGCCTTAAGGGGGGTTTAATAGTCCATTCCCAAGTGGTTAAACACCACCAGTTGCCTGGCAGTCCTGCTGATCTATTTGACTGCATCAGCGTCTGACTTGCACCAGAAACAAGTATGCAGCTAATCTAGTCTGATCTGACAATCATGTCAGGATCACCTGATCTGCATATGATTGTTTAGGGTCTATGGCTAAACATATTAGAGACAGAGGATAAGTAGAATAGCCAAGAAAATGGTATTGCTTAAAGGAAACCTCCTCCAAGGAGGAAAAAAAATCCACTTACCTGGGGCTTCCTCCAGCCCGTGGCAGCCGTTCTGTGCCCTCGCTGCGGCTCCGGAGGCTCCCAGTCTTCTCTGCTGCAGAACCCGACCTCGCCAGGTCGGGTTCCGGGTCAGCCTCTTCTGCGCTCCACGGTGCTGATCACGTGGTCCGGCCGACGTCCTCAAGAATGTACTGCGCAGGCGCAGTACCGTCCTGACGGCGGCCGGACCACGTGACCCGCAAGGGTTCCAACTTGGAACCCGACCTGGCGAGGTCGGGTTCTGCAGCAGAGAAGACCGGAAGCCTCCGGAGGTGCGGCGAGGGCACAGGACGGCTGCCACTGGCTTTTTTTTTTTTTTTACCCTCCTTGGACCTTTACTTTTAAAGAGTCTGCAAATAAAATTACATCCTTTTACTATCTAGTCCTCTTCAGCAGAATGAGCAAAGATGAATCGCTGCATCTGCGCGGTAGAATGATGTATTTAACCCTCCAAAATCCCGGTCCAAATGTCCACGACTTTCCAGGTTGTGGATTTTGCTGCCCGGTGGAGGCAGAGCTGACGTCATCGGACGTCCTCCGGGCTGTACTGCGCATGCGCAGAACTACTGCGCATGCGCAGTACAGCCCGGAGGACGTCCGATGACGTCAGCGCGCCCGCGTGGGACGTAGAAGAGCCCTTCCTTGGAGCGCAGAAGAGCCCGACCTGGCAGCCGGCCTGGCCAGGTCGGGTCGGCCACCGAAGACGACCGGAAGCCGCTGGAGCGGCGGCGAGGGCACCTCCTGCCTGCCACGGGCTGGAGGAAGCCCCAGGTAAGTGGATAGGGATTTTTATTTTTTTACAGGTTTCCCTGAACCTTCCCTTTAAAGGGAACCTAAACTGAGAAGGATGTGGATTTTTCCTATTAAAATAATACCAGTTGCCTGACTTTCCTGATGATCCTGTGTCTCTAATATGTTTAGTCACAGCCCCTCAACATGCATGCAGATCAGGTGCTCTGACTCAAGTCAGACTGGATTAGCTGCATGCTTGTTTCAGGTCTGTGATTCAGCCACTGCTACAGCCAAAGAGATCAGCAGGAGTACCATGCAAATGGTATTGTTTAAAAGGAAACATCCATACCTCTCTCAGTTTAGGTTCCCTTTAAGTCAGATCTGACCATGTCAGAAACACCTGATCTGCTGCATGCTTGTTCAGGGCTGTGACTAAAAGGTATTAGAGGTTGAGGATCAACAGTACAGCCAGGCAACTGGTGATGCTTAACAGGAAATAAATGGCATCCTCCATGTACCTCTCGCTTCAGTTCCTTAACTACCCAAAGACCGCGTCACACCAATGGGTGTGAAAGCGGCAGCAGCCCCAGGACCGCCTAATGCCAATTGGCGTAAAGTCCTGGGGCTGGATTTTGCAGGAGATCGCGCGTGCCGATGTGCACGCATCTCCGCTTAGTAGCAGCGCTTGCCGTTAGGAGACTGTTAGACGGTGAAACCGCCGTCTATTAGCATAGTACAGCGCTGTACTGGGGGGACTCAGCTGTCCTCCGGGGGGGGGGGGGGGGGACCCGCTTGGCTAATGAATGTGAATGGGATTATGGTGCACACCAGAGCGGTTAGTTTTTTCCCCAATTGCAAACTCTGGTCCTGCAGCGTTTTTGCTTTTTTCTGAGGCATTTCTGCCTCAATGTTAAGTATAGGAATGTGGAAAATCACTCTGAAAAGCGCTTGATCAGAGCGATTTTTCCATGCGTTTTTGTTACAGAAGCTGTTCAGTTACAGCTTTACTGTAACAAAATATAAAATCTGCTGCTCAAAAACACTCCAAAAAACATTAGGCATCTTTAGAAAATTGCTCTAAGCATGCCTAGAATCGCTCTGCAAAACCACTTCAGAAACCGCTAGCATTTGTGGATCCGCTAGTGGTTTTTGGTGTGCACTGGCCCGAACACTGCTACTGCCTATAGCGTGCACCATGTAGCTGCAGCTCTGGCACTTAGTCCATTGGGAGAAAAGCGCAATATAAATGTTCTTTGTCTTGTATCATGAAATGCCACCCAGTCAATGTAACGGTCTCTGAACACCTCAGAATTAATTCAGCTGCTTCTCTTTAGTCACATGATCAATAAACACTAGTCTCCTAGCAGTGGCGTAGCTAGGGTATTTGACACCCGGTGCTGATAATTTACTGACCCCCCCCCCCCAAAAAAAAACCGGTGGGTGTGGCCATGACCTCACATTGGTGGAGCTAACTGTAATGTAACTATGTAACAGTAAGGCAGTGGCCTAATATAGGTAGCCAGATAGGTAGGTAGGTGCCCCCAATACAGGTTAAATAAGTAGGTGCCCCCTGCATAGGTTAGATAGGTAGGTGCCCCCAGCATAGATTACATAGGTAGCTGCCCCCCAGTATAGGTTTGATAGGTAGGTGCCTCCAGTATACCGTAGGTTAAATAAGTAGCTGCCCCCTGTATAGGTTAGATAGGTAGCTGCCCCCCCAGTATAGGTTAGATAGGTAGCTGCCCCCCAGTATAGATTAGATAGGTAGCTGCCCCCAGTATAGATTAGATAGGTAGCTGCCCCCCAGTATAGATTAGATAGGTAGCTGCCCCCCAGTATAGATTAGATAGGTAGCTGCCCCCCAGTATAGGTCAGATAGGTACCTGCCCCCCGTATAGGTTAGATAGGTACCTGCCCCCTAGTATAGATTAGATAGGTAGCTGCCCCAATATAGGTTAGATAGGTAGCTGCCCCCAGTATAGGTTTGATAGGTAGCTGCCCCCCAGTATAGGTTAGATAGGTAGCTGCCCCCCAGTATAGGTTAGATAGTACCTGCCCTCAGTATAGGTTAGATAGGTACCTGCCCCCAGTATAGGTTATATTGGTAGCTGCCCCCCCAGTATAGATTAGATAGGCAGCTGCCCCCCCAGTATAGATTAGATAGGCAGCTGCCCCCTAGTATAGATTAGATAGGTAGCTGCCCCCCAGTATAGATTAGATAGGTAGCTGCCCCCCAGTATAGATTAGATAGGTAGCTACCCCCAGTATAGGTTAGACAGGTAGCTGCCCCCCAGTATAGATTAGGTAGGTACCTGCCCCCCAGTATAGATTAGGTAGGTACCTGCCCCCCGTATAGGTTAGATAGGTACCTGCCCCCCGTATAGGTTAGATAGGTACCTGCCCCCCAGTATAGGTTAGATAGGTAGCTGCCCCCGTATAAGTTAGATAGGTAGCTGCCCCCCAGTATAGGTTAGATAGCTGCCCCCCAGTAAAGGTTAGACAGGTAGCTGCCCCCCAGTATATGTCAGATATGTAGCTGCCCCCCAGTATAGGTTAGATAGGTAGCTGCCCCCCAGTATAGGTTAGATAGGTAGCTGCCCCCAGTATAGGTTAGATAGGTAGCTGCCCCCCATATAAGTTAGATGGGTAGCTGCCCCCCAGTATAGATTAGATAGATACCTGCCCCCAGTATAGTTTAGATTGGGAGCTGCCCCCCCAGTATAGATTAGATAGGTAGCTGCCCCCCAGTATAGGTTAGATAGGTACCTGCCCCCCAGTATAGGTTAGATAGGTAGCTGCCCCCCATTATAGGTTAGATAGGTAGCTGCCCCCCAGTATAGGTTAGATAGGTAGCTGTCCCCCAGTATAGGTTAGATAGGTAGCTGCCCCCCAGTATAGGTTAGATAGGTAGCTGGCCCCCCAGTATAGGTTAGATAGGTAGCTGCCCCCCAGTATAGGTTAGAGAGGTAGCTGCCCCCGATTACAGGTTAGGTAGATAGGTGCCCCCCATAATGGTCAGCCGTGGGGAGGGCAGCCCGACCTCTCCCTCCCTTCCACTGCCCGGGCCGCCCTCCGTGCTCCCCCCTCCGAATACAAAGTTAGCGCAGCCAGGGAAGCGCTGTGAATAGCCAGGGAAGCACTGTGAATGGTCACTCACCTCCCTGGTTCCAATCGCCGCCGGTCTCCTCCCGCTCTGCATAGACGCAGATGCACACGCTGCTTCCAGCTAATGCCCCGGGGGGGCCCCCACCTCTTTTACTGTTTATAGTAATACCCTTTTCCAACGCTGTGTGCTGTGTGACTTTCTACTGACAAAATATATGTATGAAAAGTGTGTGAGAACGATGTATGGTAATTCTGCTTTCACATCAGTATCCCATGTCTTCTCCAGGTTCCAGGATCTGAAAGTAAAGTTGTAAGCAGGGCCAGCTTAAGGGGCTCCGGGGCCCTGGGGCAAATTGAATGGGGAGCCCCCTGCTCTAACCCCCCCCCCTCCCTTCCCGGCGATTACCTCTGCTCCCCGGGGCCCTTGCTAACAAGCTGCAGCAGCAATTACTCACCTCTTCCGGCGGACGGCAAAGTCCAGGCACTCTTGCCATGTTGTCCTCCACCTCCTCTACGATCCGTCACACGTTATTTGTAAACACGCGCCCGGGTCATAGAGGAGGTGGAGGACAGCATGGCAAGAGTGCCCGGACTGTGCCATCCACCGGAAGAGGTGAGTGATTGCTGCTGCAGCTTGTTAGCAAGAGCCCCGGGAAGCAGAGTGAGTGGGGGAGCAGGCAGCATTTAGCAGGGCCGGTGGCGCAGGGTCTCTGCAGAGGTGGGGGCCCCCCCGGGGCAATTGCCCCCTTTGCCTCTATGGGAGTGCCGGCCCTGGTTGTAAGAAATGACTGCTTACTGAGCATGGGCTGACAACTTGCCATAGTTCAGTATCTTTAATATACCTGCTTATGGGCTGCTGTGAACTTTTCCACTGTGTCTTAGTTTCAGTCCACATCCCTCCTGTTGTGATGGTGGATATCAGGGTGATACTCATCAGTCCAGCCATCTGAAGGAATGCAGAAATATGGGATTACCCTGAGGGCATCTGAACAGTTTAACCCTTGTGTGAAAGAAATATGCTTTCACGCATATTTTGAAATGCCTCTATTTAAATGGAGTATGTTCAGCAACTAAACACACTGAAATATGACTCCTTTGGTTAGAACCCGGATACACATCTTTGCCTTCATGTAACACGTAGAATGTGATGAACTTTAGTAGGCAGTTTGTCAATATTGTGACTGGATGTGCATGAAACAGGCATTGCTCTTCTTTAAAGGGACCCTGAGCACTGGGTAAAAAAATGAAATCTTGACTTACCTGGGGCTTCCTCCAGCGTAGGCCGCAAGGTCCCCCAACATCCTCCTGGCTCCTCTCCTGGTCCCAGCTGGCGGCTCCGTGATCAGATGACTTCAGCCCGAAGTCGATAGGTCTGCTTCCTACTTAATTAGCATCCTCATGCCGTCCAGCTACGCATTATCATGCCGGCTGGCGCGGTAGTCCTGCACATGCTCGGTTCTCTAATCTTCAACTGCATAAGCGCAGGACTCTCACACCGGCCATATTGAACTGCGCATGCGCAGGACTCTTAAGCCGTCCGCCGTGAGGATGCTAATTAAGTGGGAAGCAGACCTAACGGCTTTGGGCCAAAGTCGTCTGATCACGGACCCGCCAGCTGGGACCGGGAGAGGAGCCAGGAGGATGTCAGGGGACCTTGCGGCCAGTGCTGGGCTGAGGGAAGCCCCAGGTAAATATTTCATTTTTTATCCAGTGCTCAGGGTCCCATTTTTAAGTGGACCTGAAATCTTGCACAAGACAGAAGGAAAACATAGAGAAATGCACCCTGAATGTATTTAGAGCCTGTTGAATTCCCTCTCATTTGTGTCTAATCGCAAGTTGTAATCTGATCTCTTCCTGTGTCACAGGACTGCCATGGCAGAGATGGCAGATAAACTCATCTGAAAGCACTGGATGTTAACAATATGTCTGCTTCCATGAATCAGGATGTAGAAACAGTGCAGCTTTATTTTAGGATTTGTATCAGCTGCAACAAAGAAATGTTTTTTGTTTAAAGGTTATGTTGTTGCGTATCTTTTAGAGGGCTTCTGAGTTCAGGTCCGCTTTAACTAAACTTAAAATGTAAAGATGCACAGGCTGCAGGTAGATCAGTCCTTTAAAGAATCTGTACTGTACGTTTTAGGTAGTGTTTACAAACAAAAAACATGGCCGCTAACCAGGAAATGGTGTGTGTGTGTGTGTGTATATGTTACAGTATACTACAAGTTTTTAGTACATAGTGAAGTCCAGTCAGGGATTTTCAGCATGAGACAAGCTGAGAAACCCGCTGAGACAAGCTGAAATTGAGAGCAGAGAGCTGTCTGTGACTAATAAACACACACACACACACACACACACACACACACACACACACACACACACACACACACACACACACACACACACACACACACACACACACACACCCTGCAGGGTGTGTGGAGGGGGTGTGCATAACTTCTCCCTATCACAGCAGAGGCAGTGCATTCCTCTCTGCCTCGACAAAGCTTGACAAAGAAAAGATTAGATATTACAGAGACAGTGCAACTAGAAAACGCTGCAGCAAGCCAGACCACATTTGAACAGGTATAGGAACTTTATAGGATGGAAGAAATGAGGCTTCCCTGGCGGTTCATTTCTGTAAAAAAAAAAAAAAAAAACAAACAGTATTATTAGGCCTCAAATTCTTAAGTCCTAACTCACCAAAATATGTCAGAATAAAGGTCTTGTAGGCAGCCTACTTATAATAGACTAGAACACAAAATTGTTGAAGTACAGTGTATATACTCTCATATAAGCCGAGGTACCCACTTTTCCCTCAGAAACCAGAAAAAGTGATTTGACTCGTGTATAAGCCCCCTAGCCAATATAGCCCCCTCCATAGTAGCCTGATGTGCCCCCAGTGCAAGTCAGCCCCTCTTCCCATAGCCAGATGTGCTCCAAGGATGATACAGCGGTGTCTTAAGACTCCATTAGATGGCCTCATAGATATGAGACACAGCGATTGCCACACAGGGAGAAGCCCTGATCATTGCACTGCTGACACATTGCTTGCACGCTTGCAGGGGACACTGGTAGTCTTGAGCAGCGTACTCTGAACACCATGTTGTAGGGGATGGGGGGCACGGACACAGCAGGGAGCCAGCTGGCAAGAGCTGAATCCCTAGTGCACAATCTTTAAACTCCTCTGCCAGTAACAAAACCTGCTCCCCTGACCCGCATATAAGCTAAGTGGGGAAACTTTTTAACACATTTTTTGTTATACACGAGTATGTATAGTAATTAAATTTATGAATAAACTAAACTAAAAAATGGTGAAACTGTACAAATAAGGCACCAGACTATACAGTATGTACATACAGTATATAAGTAATACACCACGTGTGGTATAGTTTGAAACTGGGAATGGCACAGAGGGCGACATTACAATCTGGGCAGTAGAAGCGTGATTCCTTTCAGACTTTTTTTTTTCCCCCTTTGCTATCAGTCTTGGGCTGCAGGCAGAGAGTAGTAAAAATCTAAGCAAAAATCGGTAACCGTAAGGCAGATCAGTAGAAGCACTTGGCTCAGAAGCAGTTGAGAACCAAATGGCTATATTGACATCCTGTGCTTTCAAATGAGCTTATCTGCCATGGCAGACATGACACAGGGGAGAGATCAAATAACAACTTGGGATTAGAGACAAATGAGGAGGATTTAGACACACTAAACTCTCCGCATACATACACACGGTTCATTTCTCTGTTTACCTTGTGCCCTGTGCCCGTGATCGGGTCCAGAGCTGGGATTAAACAGGATAAACTCTCTGCATAAAGACAGGGTGGTTTTTCTCCTCCTGTTCTGCGCGAGAGATCGGGTCCACTTTAAATTTAATGGTCCCCCTATGACATCACGCCGCTGATTGGCCATCGAGATCCAGGATGAAGGTAGAAGCTGGGGATCCCGGTGGCCGGGTAGAGACACCTGGAGTCCCTCAGGACAGCGCCAATCACGAGCGGGACCAAGGTAAGGCACAGAGCCACAGATTTTAGCTACCCCAAGCTGAGCTTGGGATTACCGCTCCTAGCTATTTTTTTTTTCTTACCCCAAGCTCCACTCTGGGTTACCGCCAGGGAGGTTAAGCTTGTCAAAGCACACAAATTATTTGCCATGGTTGTAGAACGTTCTCCAATCACCAATAAATGGTATCATCCTGATTCAAAACTTCTTGCTTTCACTGATGGCTATCACGGTACAAAACTCCTATGGTACAGGTGTCAAATGCGGCCCTTCTTGCCATTTTATGTGGCCTTCTGGAGCTTCAAATGTGTATCATTATAAGTAGTAAAAGAATAACCACACACTGCCTTCCCATCCAGAGGAGCACACTGGTGAAAGTGTTTCTGGTTGAAATATTGTCAGTTTGAGGTGGAGGGCAGATACAACCCATGGGACCCCTCGGCAAAACTACGAGGCTCCCTCTTGGCATACAAACCTCCTCGTGTGGCAGCTTAACAAAGACTATGGAGGAGGGAAGCTTGGCATCCTGCCTTGGGTCACGTTTTAGCTTGATACTTTTCTGCTGAAGCAGTACTGGGGCAGGTAAATATTAAACTGCTCCACTGCACTACTCTGCAAAAGGGAAAAGGGTTGAGGAGTGGGCCCCCTATGCTCTCACTATAAATACGCTGCTTAGCTTGAGACTGTTCAATAAATGTTAAATCCTAATAAACAATTTGGCTTGCGACCAAGACTAGGTTTTAGATTTTAGTCCCTTAAAGAGACACTGAAGTGAAAAAAAAATATATATGATATAATGAATTGGTTGTGTACTATGAATAATTACTAGAAGAGTAGCAGCAAAGAAAATATTCCCATATATTTTTTTCAGGTATATAGTGTTATTTCTAACATTGCATCATTCTATAATATGTGCAGATTACACAACACTCAGCATTCAAAATGAGTCTTTCAGAGCAGTCTGTGAAGTAATGACCTCTCCTCTAGCAGAGAAAAAGTAAATAGTTGAATAACAGTTGAGATAATAAAAGTCAGAAAACAGCCCTCTCCACGACTTTGAAAGAGCTTGATGGCTTTTTTGCATAGAGATAACTGGAGTTTCTTAACTCTTCCTGTACTGGAAACAATTACACTGATGTATCTGATCTTAATGTTTTATTTCTTAGCTGTTGTACACATACAAATCATAATAGCATCATTTTTTTTTTCGCTTCAGTGTCTCTTTAAGGATTGGCTGACACCCTTGTTCTTCGGCAATCACCAGGTGTCACTGAGCTCATACTCTGCAGACATCCTGCCACAGTGATGCATTCAGAGGGATTCCTTACCAGAGTTGAATAGCAGGCCTACATAACACTCTCAGCAGATGGTGTGGAATACATAAGTGTATATATGGATGGCTTGCTTTACAGACTCGATTAATATGTGCAAGTCAGACTTGTCCTTTGCAAATCGGGGTTCAGCAGAAAAATACTTTGAGTGCTAACACTCTAAGAATAGGACTTGTATAGAACAAGAAAAAAAACATTAACAGATTCTGGTGAATTCCAAGTTGCATTATAATATTGGCACCAGCTCAAGTGGGTTCATGTTTCCTTAGGCCTCTTTTACATTATAAACAATGTTTGCATTTTTCCACTATTGTGCTCCAATGTTTACTATTACATTTGTACTGTATGCATTATAACACGTCCACAGCTGGTACTGGTGCATTCTAAAACAGAAATGTTAACTGGCATGCAGAAAGAAATGAAATTGACAGCTCCATTTTATTTTACTGTTTTGTGGTTTCTTCTTTTGCTGATGGAAAGTCCTATTAAATTTGAGCAAGCCAAGAGTCTTGCATGAGCGGTCAGCTGAAATCATTGTTTCCAAATCCTGGTAAAACTTATATTCTCACACCTGTATCCTACTACCACAACACAATTTGGGACAAAAATGATTTTATGGGTAAATCTAATTAATTTGCTGGCTGCTGGACAGCTTGGAACAGCACTTATCTTTCTGCTCTCTACTTCTACAATTATGCTCTCCATGTTGGACAACTAGCAATAGCAGAACCTGATTGGTTCCCAAAGCAGTCGTCCTCCTTCCAGTAGGAGTGCACCTGTGTAAAAAGTACACACTTTTTTTGATTTTTTTTTTCTGTTTTGACCAAAAAGATAGTTCTTGAAAGACTGGGCCAGAAATCTAAACTGAGCGCAGGTGTTCGTAATGGCCACCTCATCAGCACTCTGCAAGGATGGATCACGTCCATCAATACCTTTTTTCTTTATTCTGCAGGAACTTTCAAGGAAGCTCCACAGCATGGTTCTGCTTATGCATCTGATAGCCTTCCCTGCCTGTAGAGAGGAACACACTGCTTGCCTGTGTCTGTACAGCCATTGTTCAGAAAGTGCCATCTACAGGTGTAACTACTAAGTGAGCAGCCTTTTTAGCTACAGGCAGGCCTCCTTGCTGTAGGGGTCACTATGAAGTAAGGAGCTGTGAATTTGGGGGGGGGGGGACCAACATTTTACTGTGGGTGCTGATGATTTCTAGCTATGCCACTGCTGCTACCCCAAATGATGTTTACAGATCATCAAGAGTAAAAAGTTTTTCAAGCATGTTCAAGGTGGCAGACTTATGCAAATAGATATTAACACATTTCATACTTCTAGTTTTATTCAGAGAAAAAAAAAATGGACGGACACACACACACACACACACACACACACACACACACACACACACACACACACACACGCCAGAGTGTGTACCCCTAGTGTAGGTAGGTAGGCTGCCAGATGTCATTCTCCAGCCCTCAGGGGCCGAGTCTTCACATCTTTTTGGCCAGCTGAAATTGATGGGACTGAATAAGGAAGGGTGTGGTTGATTAAATAGAACACATTTCTCCCCTTCTCAGTCCATTCTAAACACTGGCATGGATATGGCCCTTGAGGACTGGATTTCGTTACCTATGCCTTAGAGGCATTTTACCTTTTTGCGTTGTGATAACTGCACTATTGACTTGACCAAACACAAGGATCTGGAAGCTGGGAGATGGTGTGGAGCAAGGGATTTATTGAAGCAATTTGCAGAGTGGAGGATTATGTGTAAGTGTGTATAGACCTTGTAATTTGTGATTCCAAGGCTCTGGTAAGTCTCTTTCAATTTTTATGGTGCTGGGATTCCGCATTGATTTGGATAGTGCCTAAGTATATAAGAAGCTATTACAGACGTTCACTCTGGACTTAGGCAAGTGTATGGCTTTACATTTGTAACACAGATTCTGTTGTTTGTTTAAATCTAATGAATCAGGCGTGTCCAGACTTTTTAGGCCAAGGGCCATATCTCCGTTCTTGAGATTGCTAGGGGGCTGACCTAGCAAAATCGAGCACAATTTTTGTGATTGTATACTATGCCTACTACATTGGGCTGTATTCATAAAACATTTGCGGTAAAAAAAAATCTTGGAGAGAAAACACTGCATTGGTATTTTAGACTTTTTTTGTGTGCTAAGTCATAAAAATGTTTACACTTGCGATAAAAGGTCGGAATTCCCGCACTAAACTAGTGGTGCTGGCTGAGTTGATACATTTTCTCTGTGCAGAGACAGTTACTATAAAGGAGGCAGCCCCAACTTCCCTTTAGATGTGCATTTTTTTTTTAAGCTGCCTCTCCTTGCCCTGAATCTGCGCTGAATCTGTCTAATAGTCTTTCTAAACAATCTATTTAGTTGCCACAGCTTAGAAGAACTTCAAGAAATGTTCCCAGGAGAGGAAGTTAGGATGTGTGCTCCTAATCCATTGATAGGTTTGATGCAATGAATGTGTTTGCATGTCTGCACTATGCATGTTACAGGGCCAGAGTTAGGACACCTATGTTTACCTGGGTACTTCTACGCAGTATAGGTGACTAAGCATAAGAATGCATTCTTCTGTGAACTAAAACCCTGGCTTTTAATTTAGCTGTAGGGGTAACAGTTGTGCCTGGATGAGTGAATCTGTGAATGCATTTGTTTGAGCATTTGCATGTGAGAGTGCGAAGGGTTAATTGATTTTTGATGTTACACATGCAGGCTTTCTGATGTGAAATATATCTGAAAACCGGTACCCAAGAGGTTAAGAAAACACAGCCTGGGTATTCCGGAAAGCCTTTTTTTCCAGGATGTCTCAGGGCAGCAACCCTGAGACTTGTCTCCCTCCATTTCCAACTGGACAGGATACTAGTTAAAAGAATTAACATAATTAATTAGGCAGGCATACTACATAAGGCAGCATTCCCTTACCCTCATCAGTTGTTTTCCTGTCCAGCAGGATGCTGGTTGTGTGGGGAGAGCTGGCCAACCATGATAGATTTCAGGAGCCGCGGCATACAAGTGCCCCCTGTGTCAGCGCTGGTCAGGCGAGCCAGCACGGGTGCTTGCTGTCTGCATCGGCTTCTCCCCAGTCTGTGTTACACGCCGGAGCGGCTTCCGCTGGAGGACGCGCGCAGGGGGACATGTGACTTCCGCATTACGTGACCGAGGAGGAGGTAGAATGCGTTCCATGGCTCGGCGTGCATCCCAGCGGACATCTCGCCGCATTTAGCCGCTGATTGAGCTAGTCTGCTTAGAAATGCGGTGGATTTCTAAGGTAAAAACAAACCTTTTTCATTATGTTTGGGCGGAAACCATCAGGTGACCTATTCAAGGGTTGTGCATCCTGGTCAGTCTTGTGTATGCTGACCATGGAAGCGTCTGCAGGCTCTTGCTCCCAGAGTTCTGAGGAGTCAAGCTCCACTCCCTCTCTGATATGGGTCTTCTGGTATAATACCTTTTATACCGGCTATTATTTGAGGTTTATCAAGCACCCTCCCCTGGCTCCTCAGTTTTAACTTGGTTTCCGTCCTGGAGACACCCAAGAGGAATAGCTGCTGAATTTATTCTGCCGGATTGGTGTTCTCTTTGCAGTACTACTCATGCATGAAATCCCTGGGCCACAAGCCATGGTCAGGAGACTGGTGCTGGTAGGGGAGTCCAATATAGGAGAACTAGACAGCATAAGAAATGGTACTGTTCCTGACGTTCTCCCCTGTGCTGGAAAGATGGGTTTACAGACAAGAGCTTCCCAGCTTGTTCCAGCAGCAGGGATATTCACTCATATAGTTCAAATTAGTGTTATTTCCCCTGTGTGTTTTACCCTCTCTCTTTTTTCCTCTATAATCTAGTAAGCTAATGGAAACTTTCAGGGTAATGATAGTTGCAAGGAGTCATTTGCTTCCCATTTGATTGGTCAGGCCTGCAGTAAATCTATGCTAGCTGTAGAAAATGACAATCATTGCAGGGATGTACACTCACATGGTTGATTTTAGAGTGATGTTTCCCTGGTATAAGTTTATACTTTCTCTTGTCCTCTGTGTCCATGCAATCTAGCAGTGAGTGCAAAGCAGGAGGTGAAGGTGAATTGTTGCCATTGCGGCAATAGGCTTCCCCAGGCTTATAATAAGTTGATTTGTCAAGCCTGAACTGCAGCGATGGTGATTGACAATCTATGGACATTTTCAGGAAGTGAATCTCTGAGTAGTTTCAAGGAGGTTCCTTGTTTCAGATCTATTGTGCATTTGTTTCAGATCTGTTTTGCTTTCGCATTGTTTCAGATCTGATTTGCATCTGTTTTAGATCTGATTTGCATCTGTTTCAGATCTGATTTGCATCTGTTTCAGATCTGATTTGCATCTGTTTCAGATCTGATTTGCATCTGTTTCAGATCTGATTTGCATCTGTTTCAGATCTGATTTGCATCTGTTTCAGATCTGATTTGCATCTGTTTCAGATCTGATTTGCATCTGTTTCAGATCTGATTTGCATCTGTTTCAGATCTGATTTGCATCTGTTTCAGATCTGTATTGCGTTTGTTCAGATCTGCATTGCATTTGTTCAGATCTGCATTGCTTTTGTTTCAGATCTGCATTGCTTTTGTTTCAAATCTGTATTGCAGTTGTTTCAGATCTGTATTGCAGTTGTTTCAGATCTGTATTGCAGTTGTTTCAGATCTGTATTGCAGTTGTTTCAGATCTGTATTGCAGTTGTTTCAGATCTGTATTGCAGTTGTTTCAGATCTGTATTGCAGTTGTTTCAGATCTGTATTGCAGTTGTTTCAGATCTGTATTGCAGTTGTTTCAGATCTGTATTGCAGTTGTTTCAGATCTGCATTGCAGTTGTTTCAGATCTGTTTTGCATTTGTTTAAGATCTGTGTTTGCTTTCACATTTGTTTCTGATCTGCATTGCATTTGTTTCTGATCTGCATTGCATTTGTTTCTGATCTGCATTGCATTTGGTTCAGATCTGCATTGCATTTGGTTCAGATCTGCATTGCATTTGGTTCAGATCTGCATTGCATTTGGTTCAGATCTGCATTGCATTTGGTTCAGATCTGCATTGCATTTGGTTCAGATCTGCATTGCATTTGGTTCAGGTCTGCATTGCATTTGGTTCAGGTCTGTTTTGCATTTGTTTTGAATTTTGTTTGATTTGTCAAGCCTGCACTTAAACCTTGACTGGCTGTAGAGATTGACAATTTTTCAGTAAGGTACACTCTTGGTATTTAGAGTATAATTTCCCCTGTATGTTTTATCCCCTCTCTATATTCGGGCAAAGGTGAATGTAAAGCAGAGGGTTTCAAGATTCTGGAATCTTAAGCAATATTGACAGTAGATTTTTCCAGTATTATAAGTAATTGTTTGTTCTGCACAAAGGGAGTGCTCAGTTGTGTGGCAGATTTATTCTGCATGGAAATTCACTGCACATACAAATCTATGGGTCTGTGCACAGTGCTGGGTTGTACCTGATCGCATTATTCTAAAAAGCGGCATGCAGATTTGTAAAAAGGCCATGTCTAGTCTCCAGTGCAGTTCACACTTATAATGTTGCGTTACTATGCATGCATTATGAGCTTAACCACTGTGAACCTAGCCTAGAGCTATCATAGCGGTGGGTGTTGTCGTTCACTTAGAGGAACTCCCAGTGAAAATTCTTAATTTTTACATTCATTATGTATAAATTATTTAGTCAGTGTTTGCACATTTTTTTAAAAAAAAAGCTTCCCTCTCTTTTATTTACAATCTGACATTTATCAGATGTAAGACTAAAGCTCAGAAACCTGAGAAGAATGAAAAATCTGCAGCCTCTTCTGAAGCTATGTGAAGTGACCGTATGCCTGATTCTGCAGAACACCTGTATCAATTATGCACTGAAAAGGTGGTGAAAGATGAATCCCCTACATAGCTTAAAGATTTGATGCGATGGTTGAGATCAGAGATGTCCTCTGCTATTAAAGAAATTGAAGAATCTGCTTTTACACCTTCTAATTTAGATGTTACACCTGCATTTACACCCTCTACTTCTGATGCACCTATTGCTGGTCCTTCTAATCCTTCTAACAGACCTCCTTAAGAGGAAGAAAGTCAAGGTTGATTCAGATAAATTTGACGTCTGAAGGGAAAGTGGATATCTATTCTTTGGAAGAATTACCACAGTCCGAAGTAGACGCATCTGAGGGTAAAGGCGTTAAATCTCAGAAATTCGCTTTTCCACAGAATTTATGAATGAGTTAATTGAAGCCATGCATAGGGCTATGGGCATTACCAAGGAAAAAAAAACGTATTCCTATTGATCTAATGTTCAAACGTTTATCTGACCTAAGATTTTATCTAAATTCCATAGATCTCAAGAGATCTTTTTACCATCCTTTTGCAGTAATCCATCAAATCGAAAGGAAGAAAGGTTGCACTGTCTAGGTGTTAAGGTGTCTAATTGAATATCTTCCGAGATTCAAGAATTGGAGGAAGTCCAATGCTTTGTTGGTTCTCTTTGCCGGAAAGCAGCCATCTAAAACTATTGCAAGATGGATAAGACAAGCTATTGCTTTCTCTTACTTGCACCAGGGAAAGCAGTTATCAGGACTAGCGAAAGGTCATTCAACCAGAGCGGTTTCTACTTCCTGGGAAGAGAGAGCAGGAGCTACTATTAATAAATCTGTGAAAATGCAACCTGGTCAAGCCACAATACCTTTGTTAAAGAGACACTGAAGCGAAAAAAAAAAAATGATATAATGAATTGGTTGTGTACTATGAATAATTACTAGAAGATTAGCAGCAAAGAAAATATTCTCATACTTTTATTTTCAGGTATATAGTGTTTTTTTCTAACATTGCATTATTCTATAATATGTGCAGATTACACAACACTCAGCATTCAAAATGATTCTTTCAAAGCAGTCTGTGAAGTAATGACATCTCCTCTGGCAGAGAAAAAGTAAATAGTCCAGGAACAGTTGAGATAATAAAAGTCAGATAACGGCCCTCTCCACGACTAATGCTGGGAATACACGGTTCGTTTTTGCCTTCGTTTAAACCTTCGTTTCGATTGTGCCTTTTGTCCTTTTCGATCCCGAAATAATCGGTCATACGGTTAATATCACCACCCACGGTTTCGTTTTTTTTTTCGATTCTGATGGTTTCGTTTTTCCAATGATCGAAGGCTGCAAAGAAACGAAACGAAAATCCCTTTTTACAGGGACGGACTAGCATAAACGAATATATAATCGATCTGAACAGCCATCAAGCCTACCAATGGCTCGATTAGATGGATAAAGAGAGATAATATCAAACATGTTCGATCACTAGTCGTTCGTTTTTGGGGTCTATTAATCGAAACTATAATGAGATTATGACTATTTTCACATACGTTTTCAACACTCGATTCGTTTACCGAACGAATCGAAGGTTTAAACGAAGGCAAAAACGAACCGTGTATTCCCAGCATAACTTAGTCGGAGAGCTTAATGGCTTGTTTGCATAGAGATAACAACTGGAGTTTCTCAACTCTTCCTGTACTGGAAACAATTAGACTGATGTATCTGATCTTAATGTTTTATTTCTTAGCTGTACTACACATACAAATCATAATATCATAATTTTTTTTTTCGCTTCAGTGTCTCTTTAAGCATTATAGACTTGATTTAACCTCTAACTCTGACTTATGTTTTGGTAGAAGAGTGTTGCAGGCTGTAATCCCTCCCTAATTATGTCTTGTTTATCCTCTCAGGGTTGCTGTCCTGAGACGTCCTGGAAAGACAAACTTACTTACGGTAAGGTCTTTTCCAGGAGTCGGAAGGACAGCACCCTTACTACCCACCCTGATGTATTGTTAAGTATTAAAACTATTTGAAGCATCATTCTGTGTGGTCTTTTTTTTTTTTTATTACTGATGAGGGTAAGGTAATGCTGCCTTATGTAGTATGCCTGCCTAATTATGTTAATTCTTTTAACTAGTATCCTGTCCAGTTGGAAATGGAGGGAGTCAAGTCTCAGGGTTGCTGTCCTTCCGACTCCTGGAAAAGACCTTACTGTAAGGGCCCTTTTCCACTACGGCGTTGCGATGGCTGAATCGCAAAACCGCAAACTGCTAGTGATTTTTCAAATCGCTACAGTTTGCTTTTAACTTAGGAATCGCGGTAGGTCATTTCCACTACCGCGATTCGTTTTTGACCCGATCGCGCGGCGGAGCGATTTATTGCCGCAATTTTGCTATGCAGTGCATAGCTTAGCAAAATCACGATCGCAAACGTCGGGAAATCGCCGGTCTTTTTTTACCTTTTGCAATTCAGCAATCGCTAGCGTTCAGCGCGAACGCTAGCGACTGCTAGTGGAAAAGGGCCCTAAGTAAGTTTGTCTTTGTTCTGTCCTCACTGCTGCTGTCTGGGAGGTCTGTCTCTATTAGCTTTGCTGTTACCCGCATGCTTATCTCCTTTTCTAAACAGTCGGTATTCTCTGTTCCCATTCTGCCTGTCCTAATCTTTATGAATTGACAAGTAGTGACGTGTTGAGATAATCACCTCACAAGGCGGTAATTTCCCGCACTGCTCAGGAATTGTAGCTTTTCATGCGGAAACAGCTTGCTAAATGGCCGGTAAAGTCAGCTGTTTTGAGCATTACTGCATGAGGGAATGCTTTATGAATAGAGACCATTTTGTCAAATAAGAGTATTTCTACAGGAAATCGGCCATATAAGTGTGCTGTTAGCATGTCCCCTTCTGTATGCAGGCATACTGATGCACAGTGGCGGCTGCTAATGAGTGGCTGCTACTGTTGGTATTGTGGCAGCTGCTTGTGAGTGGCTGTTGCTGCTGGCATAGGGGTGGCTATTAGTGAGTGGCTGTTACTGCTGCTGACATAGTGGTTGCTGCAAATGAGTGGCTACTACTGCTGCTGGCATGGTGGTGGCTTCTAATCGGTTGCTGGTGGTACAGTGGTGGCTGTTGCTGGCACATGAGTGACCAGTGGCGTAGCTAAGAAGCTGTGGGCCCCAGTGCAAGTTTTACATTGGGGCCCCCCAGGCACTATATACGCAACAATTGATACGGCATACTAAAACCAATCAAGGACAAACCGTGTCAGAGGTGTAAGAAGGGGATGGGAAACAGTGTTATGATTACTACTATTCAAATAATCTATAGAGGTGATTATTAGCAGCACAGGACCAATAAAGAGCGAATACTGTGGTTGGAGGACCACTCAGGGCCCCTCTGACCCAAGGGCCCCAATGCGGTCATACCCCCTGTTGCTATGCCACTGTTAGTGACCCAGTGGTGGCTGCTGCTGGCACAGGAGTGACCCAGTGGTGGCTGCTGCTGGCACAGGAGTGACCCAGTGGTGACTGCTGCTGGCAAAGTGGCAGCTGCTAATCTGTGACTGCTACTGGCTTGGTGGTGGCTTCTAATTAGTTGCTGCTGGTGGTACAGTGGTGGCTGCTGCTGGCACATGGGTGGTACAGTGGTGGCTGCTGCTGGCATATAGGAGGTACAGTGTTGGCTGTTGCTGGCACAGGAGTGACCCAGTAGTGGCTGCTGCTCTCTTGGCACAGTGATGCCTGCTGCCCCCCTCACCCTTCACTCACCATGTCAGTGGTTCTGTTATACCTTCCCATCTGCTGCTCCTCCTCGATTGGGACTCCCTGGAGCAGTGCTCTTAAGTGCCATAGTAATTGCTATAGGAATGGGCTACAAAAATGGACACTGGAAAAAATTATGCCTGCAAATACAGACGCCGGCGAACATTTTTTGTAGTCCTATTGTAATGACTGAGAGACTGCAGACTAGTGGAGGGGGAGGCAGAGCGGCTACACCTGTGTGCGGCACTACAGCAACGGCCTGCGGGCTGCACGCAATTTTACAACAAATGAGCTTCGGCAGCCACCTGAGAAGGCTCAGTGGGCTGTGTTTTGCTCACTGGCTGGATTTTGGACATGCTTGTTAGAAGCGATTCATCTCTCTGATACAGATTTACCTGCTTGCCACCTTGCATAAATGTATATTCGATTAGATCTCACCAGAAAATGAACTTCATATTTTGTTGCACTGCTTCTAGCTTTGCACTTGTCGATGCAGTACAAAGCCAATTGATAATGGGGTCTCTCTCCCACGCATAACACACCTCTATTGGACATGAACAGTGCCTTCATTGTTAATAATTCAAAGACCACATACTCTCAAAGACCTCTAATCTATTAAAAATATTGAGTAGCTGGGGGGGCGGAGCCAACCGCTATGGTGTGAGGACGCGTTTGCTGTGAGCTCCTCCACCGGCTCAGCCTATGAAGCAAAAAGCGGGCATTAAACACATCATTAGGCAGCCCAAATACGATGTCCAGAAGGACTAGGAAAACGGACAACACCCATACGAAGAGATCCATCCAACAACCGGTGACTAAGTATTTGAAGAAGAACGAAGCCACCCAGACCCCCGCTAAGATGGCCGCCGCGCCTCCTTCACCCGAAGCAGCACCGCTACCAGCTAATGATGCAGGAAAAGAAATGGCCAGATCGCTAAATGAGATTAGGGATTATCTCCACAGCCTGCCGACGAAAGATGATCTTACAGATCTGGCGGAGCGCATTACCTCGGCTACGAGAGCTGAACTTCAAGGATTACAAGGCCAGGTAACAGACCACGAGGGGAGGCTGGTAGCGCAAGAAGCTGGAATGGCGGCGTTGCGAGCGGATCTCACGCTTCTGCAAACTCAGCAAGCACAGCAAATCGCCATAAATGCCACACTGAGATCGGGGCTGGAAGACCAACAGAACAGGAGCAGGCGATGCAATATCAGGGTGAGAGGCCTGCCCGAAGAGATCCCACCACAACATCTAGGCCCAACCCTATCCTCCATCTTTAATAAGATACTACAGCAACCTGCAGAGAAGGTTCTAAAATTTGACAGAGTGCACAGAGCCCTACGCCCGAAACCTGCAGTGAATGATCCACCGAGAGATGTGATATGTAGACTGCACTACTTTTCTACGAAAGATGCAATCATGCAAGCTGCAAGGAAACTGCACAGGATAGAGCATGAAGAACATCGGATAATGCTGTTCCAGGATCTGGCCCCGACTACCTTGGCGCAGCGGAGAGCACTTCAGCCACTGCTTAAAATGCTCCAGGAGAAAGAAATACCTTACAGCTGGGGTTTTCCCTTCCAACTGCACATCACCAAAGAGGATAAAACCTTCACTCTGAAGCAACCGTCAGAGCTACCTTCCCTGTTCGAGACTCTGGGGCTGCCTACGGTGGAAGTACCAGAATGGTTACCGGACAAGATTTTCCTAGGCCTACCACAGCGGACAAAGCGGCAAAGATCTAACGGTTGTCAACAACAATAAGGTACTGCTTTATAAATATAGTCTTTGTGGCGGTCTGGCGGCACTGGGAGGCACTCCGGAGTCTTACACGGAGGAGTAAGAACACAACTTTCACAAGGCACCTATGCCGAACAGTGTTATAGTTTGATGTCGCATTGGGTGAACCCGTCATGCCCCACACCTTATATCAGACAAGTGCGATCTAGATTGAGGGGACACTTGGGGCCCTGATGAGACCTTCCGTGCCTTCTACGCAAGACCAGGGGCATCATTACCCGGTGGCCTCCCCCTGCCTGCCGGCACCTGGAGATGTTCGTTTGTTATGACACAGGACCTACCCGATGTCACCTCCAGTATATGATCATTTATATGCGCATGAATATACAAATGTGGGCACGTTGGGAGCAAACTGATAAAATGATGGAGGTTATTATCTCAATAGGCTATCAACGCCCAACATGCCTATTATATGTGTGTTTAGATCTATGCTTAGTATATGCAAGAACTGAGCTATATTATATATGTGCTAAGTAATACATCGGGCCATGTGGGTTTCCTTATCCTCTTGGAAATAGACGTAATATAGAATTTATTTATGAAGGAGGGCCCTACAGTAGCTGTACATAGTAGAGGGAGGAGGAAGGGGGCAGACGGGGGAGGGTTAAAAGAGGGTCGTGATGTCCCCAGGATGTCCGGGTGAAATGACAGAAAGATATACATTGGGACCACATTAAAAGGAGTGAAAGAAAAAAGTGAGACTCTGCTCGCCTGTGCACCAATCTGCCACTGTTATTGTTATTTTTTATTCTTATCACTACTGCTGTCTCTGTTGACAACATTGCTGTTGATTTGTTCATTCCTTTAGTTTAGGGATAATCGCCCGCTTTCCAACAACAAAATAGCGATATGAAGTTTGAAAGCTGAGTCGGTGAGAGGCCGCTCGACAAGGTTGGGTGGACTCTCGCGAGACTGGTGGTTGCTACTCCCCCACATAGGGACTGGGTCCCGATGAGACATCTCCTTTGGGTGATGCTTGTTGGGACGGTATATATCTTCTTTCGGAAGATCTCAAGGTTAAACCCAAGAGGATATTTTGAGTTAGAAAATAATCGGTTTCCATTGATATGGGTAAAAGTTCTGATCGATGACGCGGTTACTCTTCCTGGCGGCTCTCATAGCGCAACATCATGGCCTCCCTAAAGATACTCTCAATCAACTCCAAAGGGTTAAACATCCCTGAGAAACGGAGAATAGTGCTAAAAGATATGTGGACCAGGAGAGCGCAGGTTGTGCTCCTCCAGGAGACACACTTCAGAGCTAACAGGGCTCCCAAGCTTTCCAATAATAATTTTCCTCACTGTTACACCAGTAACTCACCGGACAGCAAAACAAAGGGTGTGGCAATTTTAATTAGCAAGGACCTACCCTTCACTGAGTTACAGACCTTGGGTGACCCCAATGGAAGATATATTATGGTTAGATGTCTAATTAAAGACGTAAAATACACAATTTGTTCCATTTATGCACCAAATGTGGACCAGGAGAAATTTATACTCAAAGTCTTACAGGAGCTCGACAACTTCGCAGAGGGAAGCGTTATTCTGGGAGGAGATATCAATATGCCTCTGAGTCCGATTTTAGATACATCCACAGGAAAATCCACCATTTCATACACTAAACTGAATAAAGTTAGGAGGGCCCTCCGCGATAGACAGTTAGTGGATTGCTGGAGGGCGACACATCCTAATGACAAGGATTACTCCTTTTATTCCGCAATGCATAACATGTACTCACGAATAGACTGCATTTTTCTCTCTCACGATTTGCTCTCGGAACATATACAATCAGACATTGGAGTGATCTCCTACTCAGATCACGCCCCCATCTGGGTCACATTGAACTGCGCGACGAAAAAAGATAAACAATTCACATGGCGTCTCAATGTCTCATTGATTCAAGATCCACTGATCTGTGAGAAGATCAAAAGCATATTAAGTGAATACTTTCAAATAAATGACAAAGAGGATGTCTCGCCCTCCACTCTCTGGGAGGCACACAAGTGTGTACTTAGGGGAGCTCTAATCAAGATTAGTACAAAACGGAAAAAAGAACGGGGATGATGTTAAAGTTACTGGAGGAGGTACAGCAGCTGGAATATAACCACAAAAGAAACCCAACTCAAGTGGCACTGCTCCCTTTATTAGAAGCTAGGAAAAAGCTTAACTCTCTGCTACAAGATAGTGCGAAATTAGCTGCACGCAAATGCCAACATACCTTCTTCATGTTTGGCAACAAACCAGGTAAGCTCTTTGCAAGAGCCTTAAAACAGCAACAGCAAAAAACATACGTAGAACACATTGTGGACTCCAAGGGGAGAAAACATATAAGATCTGGGTCTATCGCGCAGGGCTTTAGAGAATTTTACTCCAAGCTTTATGATCTAAAAAATAAAACGGGGGAAATCAGTAGGAACAATATTACGCAAGCCATGACGGAATATTTAGAATCAGCAAATATGCCTAAATTGACTGAGGATATGTCGGCAGAATTAGAGGCCCCCTTTACAGAGTCAGAAGTAAGCAAAGTCATAGCAGACATTAAATCTGGAAAGGCACCCGGTCCCGATGGATACCCCCCATTGAGTACTATAAAAAATTTAAAGGGATACTTGCCCCATATCTTAGCAGACTATTTAATACCCTGGCAGACCCCGACAAGGACGTGACCCTACCCCTACAAACGCTCGAATCACATGTTACAATAATTCATAAACCCGGCAAAGACCCGGCAGCATGTGGCAGCTATCGCCCTATTTCTCTATTGAACCTAGATCTAAAGATTTTTGCTAAGATTATAGCAAACCGTTTAGCTGAACACATGGGATACCTAGTTCACTGGGATCAAGTGGGTTTCATACTACATAGGGAGGCCAGGGACAACACCCTGAGGGCGATTGATCTGCTCCAGTTCGCCCGGTCGAAGGGGACCCCATGCATGCTATTATCTACTGATGCAGAGAAGGCCTTTGACCGGGTGAACTGGCAATGGATTAGAGCGGTGTTACGGAATATTAATATAGGGGATAAATTATTTGCATGCATAGATGCCCTCTACTCAAGACCAACGGCCCGTATAAAAGTAAATGGGATTCTCTCAGACACACTGGAAATAAAGAACGGCACTAGACAGGGGTGCCCGCTGTCCCCCCTGATCTTTGCCTTAGCCCTAGAGCCATTCCTCTGCCAGATTAGAGCAAATGAAAATGTTAAGGGTATTACAGTAAATGGTACAGAGCATAAAATCGCAGCATATGCAGATGACCTGCTTTTCTTTCTAACTAGTCCAGTTACGTCCCTACCCAATTTAATGGCTGACTTTACCCGATTTGGGGCGCTATCATATTTTAAAATAAACACAGACAAATGTGAGGCATTTAATGGGGGACTTAACGAACAAATTAGAACACAATTGTAACATAATTTCCCCTTTAAATGGAAACACCAAAACATAAAATATCTATGAACTAACATCTCAGGCTCCTTGGCTGACATCTTTAGACATAATTTTCCCCCACTCCTAAAGACGCTAGAACGGGACTTGGAAAAATGGGACTTGCCCCAACTGTCTTGGTTTGGCAGAATAGCGGTGGTAAAAATGAACCTAATGCCGAGGCTGCTGTACCTCTTCCAGACCCTCCCAGTATATATACCAACATCGTTCCTCCACCAGGCACAATCCATTTTTAACAAATACATATGGAAGAAAAAGCCCCCCAGATTAAAAAGGGATATTATATACAAATTAAAGCGAGACGGAGGTCTGGCAGTACCAAACGTAGCTTTTTATTGTTATGCAGCAGTGCTTACCAGGGCAGTGGACTGGGCGCGACACGGTACCCTTAAACAATGGGTCAGGCTGGAAAATGATCTCTCTCCTAACCAACTCACCTCCTGCTTGTGGACAGCTAATGCTACCAATTCCAATCGAAACTTGCCCCCTCTATGCATTAGAACTATACAGATTTTCCTTAAACTGCGAAACTCCCTGGGACTGTCTCCATGGCCTTCTCCACTGCTGCCTTTAACTGATAACCCGGAACTTCCGGTAAACAGTGGTGCTCACATACATAAAGATTGGAAGGACCTGGCGACACTAAAACTAGCAGATATCCAAGCAAATGGATCTTGGAGGACCCTGGAGGAACTTAGGGTAATCCAAAATAAATCGGGGCTAGACTGGTGGGGCTACTTCCAGATTAGATCTCTCCTGAGGCGCCTGCGGATAGCACCGTCAAATTTAAGAGGCCTAACAGAATTTGAAGAATTGTGTTCTGGGTCAGATCCGATGGAGAAAACCTTGTCTAAAGTATATCTCATTCTGATATCACAAGCAGGATATGAGGCCCCTTTCCTTAAAAAGTGGGAAGGAGATTTGGGTCACACCTTTTCTGAAGCTCAAAGGGGAAAAATGTGCCTATATGCTCACAAGACCTCTATGTCTAGTAGAATCCAAGAAACTAACTACAAGATTCTATCTCAGTGGTACTACACTCCTAGCAAACTCCATAAGATATATCCGGAAACAGAAGAAAAATGCTGGAGATGTGGTGGGGCGCAAGGCACCTTACTGCATACACTCTGGTCCTGTCCCATATTAAAGGACTTCTGGAGCAAGGTAGAGCAATTATTGAAGCATGTCACCAATCGCAACACACCCTTTACGCCAGAATTCTATATCTTACATTGCAATGATTGGTCTATGAGAGCATACAAAAGATCTGTAGTCAGACATATCTTGAATGCAGCCAAAATTGTAATCATCAGAAAGTGGCGTGACATTGATCCCCCGAGATCTTCGGAATTGGTAAAAGAGAGAGATCATATTCAGCTAATGGAAGACCTGACACTCACAACCATGGACAGAACAGAGGTATATAAAAAAACATGGGCATTCTGGTCAATGTTTAGGGAGTCGAGGGAGTTCGAGGGGATCCTAGAGGGCAGTGCCACATGATTGAGAAATAAGGGATGACATACAATCTGAATTGCATAAGGAGTTGACAAGGGAGTGAACCATTTAACCTTTATTGCCAATAGCATCCAATGGAGGGGGGGCTGTCGGAAGAGTGACCGCGTCTGAACCAGACACAAAATGGCCGCTAATAAGTGGCCAGATAAAGATAAAAGGGATTTCAAGTGTCTGGGAAATGTTTAATTATGCTTTATTTTGGTTCTTGTTTTTGTTTTTTTTTGTTGGTTTTTTCGTTTTTTTTAGGCTAATATGATAGATTATGTTTATATACCTGTTGATAATTTCTTCATTCGGGTCCGGCTTACCCAGACCTGGATATAGAACAGTCTTTTAATAAAAAGGAAAAGCACTAATAATATCTAGGCATGTACGCCACCAGATTTTTATTGCTCCTGTAACATAGAGACGGATCTGAAGCTGTGCCCTTTAGGCTACATGTCCTATAACATGGTCATTCCAATATGTATTATATATGTCTTGTATACTTAAAAGTTTGTACATGGATTCTATGTTCACTGCTTTCTATAAATAAACAAAGAATCTGAAAAAAAAATATTGAGTAGCTGATGATGGCTTTAAGACGCATCTCACTAGAAATGCCAAGAGATGCAAAGTCAATATGAATTTTCGATATGCTACACCACTGGAAAATGCCTCTTTTGTACAGAGCTGTCTGTGACCTTGTCCTGTGCCGTGGTTACATTTTTAAAATTGGCATTTGGTAAATCAGAGTAGCCCTGCTATAAGCAATATTACTGGGAGTTGAGATGTATATGGGTACAGACTGTACACGACTAAGAAAACTGGCTGCTGTATGTGAGATCTGAGGTGAAGCTGAGTTGTGTTTCAGAGCACAGAGGTGGGCGGAATGTTTTTGTGTGCACAGCGTGTAAACAAACCCATGAATATTTCATTTATTAGTTCTGCTGGTGGGAGTAATAAGAGACTAGCAGAGAACATGGTTTATACACACACTAATGGGAGATGTCTGTGAGTTTGTTTTGTTTAATGAAGCTCTGAACTATCACTGGTAAAGTATTCCATATACAGGAGATTCCCCAACGTGACAATATCATCCTCTATAATAAAACCCCTGTGTCCAGTGGCGTAGCTAAGGAGCTGTGGGCCCCGATGCAAGTTTTACATTGGGGCCCCCCAAGCACTCTTTACATAACAATTGATACGGCACACCAAAACCTGCCAATGGCAACTACATTGTCAGAAGTGCAAGAGGGGAATGGGGAGCAGTTTGTTAATGATTACCACTATTCAAAGTATCTATAGAAGTTATTATTATGAGCACAGGACCAATAGAGAGCTAATACTGTAGTTGAGGGAAGGCCCTTTGGGGCCCCTCTGGCCCAAGGGCCCCAATGCGGTCGCTACCTCTGCACCCCCTATTGCTACGCCCCTGCCTGTGTCCCTGTGTAGCTGGGTCCGTGCTTTTTGCTACTGCGCATGTGCGCAGCACGGACCCAGCTACAAAGAGACAGGAGGACAGGGACGGGGCCAGGGAGCCAGGCGGGCGTGTGAGCGGGCGGCCGGGAGCGCGCGAAGTACATGCGGTGGGCGGCAGCGAGGAACACAGACCCTACAGCCAGTTTTTAAAGGAGCTTGGGTCTGCTAGTAATTTTATAAAGTGCTAAGGTAGTACACACAGCTCTGTATAGTAGATTAGTTGGGGAATAGATTACAAACAGTCACAAATGCATGACACAGGAGGGGAAACAGACCCTGCCTCCTCCCCATTGTGTAATTTACTAATGAAGTTGTTCAATGAAGAGCAGTAATGTTGTACTCCATTTCCTTTATATAATCAGATGTATGTAAATCTCTCAAAATAAGATGCAGGGGCTTTATTAGGGGTGTAGATTTGGGGCACAGGCTTGGGAGGGGGGGGGGGGGGGCGATAATGCTTAGGGATTTGAGGGGGGATTAGGAGAACTGCCTTATGGCTGTAGAGTCTGTACAAAAATCATCCGACGACTCAATTTATTGAAACAGATTTCGACTCCAGGTACCCAACATTGCTCCGACTCAGACGCCACATCCCTGCTTATTATTTTTGGAGTTTTTGTGTGATTTGCTTTTTTTTTTCTCTTTTTTTTTTTTTTGTTTTGTTCCAATACACACAAAGATAATAAACATTAAACGCTGCGGAAGAGGTCAGTGCTATAGAAATACAAAATGGTAATGAGTATATGAATCTTCTTATTCTACTATACACCATCAGGATTAGCATTTAAAGTGTAGGCCAGACAGTTGCCCTAACTATGTAACTTCCCTTAACTTCAATTTGCACTGGAAACTGTGTATTAGGTGTGGTCTAAAACCTGTATTCTGTGTAGATAATAATTTCTAGAGTCTTTTAATCTGTAACTTTAAAGGTCTTTGATTAATATAAATTCTGGTTGAATCACTACAGGAAGTTCTTCCCTCGTTATTGTGCTAAGTCATTACTCTACTCAACCTGGTCACTGTTTATTGTACAGTAGTTTCAGCTTACTGACATAAAACATTTTGTACTGTTATGATTTTGAGCACATTATTCTGTTTAGCTCTTGTTGTAAATACCTACTTATACTGCATGTAACAGAATTATGATGATTGCTAGTGAAAGGAAAATGAATGAAGGCTGACACATTTATTTCCTTTTAAACAATGCAAATTGGCTGTCCCGCTGATCCTTTGCCTCTAGTACTTTTTAGGGTTGCGTTTTCGAAAGCAAATCTCTGTTCTGCCTGATTAGGAAAAAAAAGCGCTCCATGTTGTGTTCTATCTTTTTAATACATCCTCATTCCAGCTGTGAAGGATAACATATTTACGGATGAACAGAGAGTACTACGGCCAAAGACAGCAATAGGGTGCATTGACCCCCCCCCCACCACCACCCATTTGCCGTGCACTAGACAATTGTAAAGAGGCGCCCTAATAGTAGATAAAAGCATCTAAAAACAGTTTAAAATTGACAAAAACGTGAGGTAGCTTACCTCAATGACGACAAGTCTTTGTAATAAACAAAAGATTTATTTATATTCGTGGGTCCAAGCCCGCTTCCTCAGGCCAATACAAGTGCCAAACTAAATGGAATATTTAGCCAAGGGAGCCTCCCTTGGCTAAATATTCCATTTAGCTTGGCACTTGTATTGGCTTGAGGAAGCGTTGCCAGTGCTATAAATAAATCTTTTGTTTACTACAAAGATTTGTCGTCATTGAGGTAAGCTACCTCACGTTTTTGTCAATTTTAAACTGTTTTTAGATGCTTTTATCTACTATTAGGGCGCCTCTTTACAGTTGTGTAGTGCATCTTGTACCCCCATACGTGTCCCGTTTGAGGGGTGGAGACTGACCACGCGTGGTGTACACCACGGTGGACACCTGTCCCCTTACTTTTACCCAAGGAGTACGACCGCATCCAGGTCCTCAGTGACCTCCCCGAGTGGAGTCGGGTTTATTGTCTCCACCTGCTTCCTGCGGTCGGTTGCCCCCCTGCAACCCACCTTTGTGAGTAGATTTTCACTTCCTACAATTACCCGATTGTATTGACGTACTGCACCATTGGGCTCCCCGTTTTTGTTCCCTGTGTCCTTTTTCAGGTGTCCTGACGCCCACTACCCCCTTTGCCATGCCCATGTGTTCAAACTATCTGTTTCCGTTCCGAATCAGGTGGAGCAGAGTTTCTTTTTAGAGCACACATGCCTAATCTTTAGCCATAGACCCTAAACAAGCATTCATATCAGGTGTTTCAGAAGTCTGACTGGGGTAGCCGCATGCTTGTTTCAGGTGTGTGATTCAGACACTACTGCAGCCAAAGAGCTCAGCAGAATTGTCAGGCAATTTGTATTTTTGTAAACTAAATAAATGGCAGCCTCTATTTGCCTCTCACTTCAGGTGTATTTTAAACGATCAGTTACCTCACTTTTCTGCTGATCTTTTTGGCTTCAATATAATATGGCTTGCCCACATGAGACAAGCATGCAGTTTTTGTGATCAAACTTTAGACAGAATAGCTGACCTGTATCTGGAAATAAATAAGGCAGCCTCCATATCTCTCTCACTACATAGTCACTATAAGCCCAGGTTTTATTTTTTTTTTTTGTATAAAAAAATATCTTGTGCAGTGACAGCAGGCCTTGGTTTGCTCTGATTTCACACAAGGTTTGCAAACCAGCTAACAGCCAAGAATTATATATATTTTTTTTTTTTTAAAAAGCCAGGTTTGCAGCCTTACAAAAGTGCAGCGGGTCTCCGGGACCTACGTTCCAACTTGCAAACAACCCACAGATACATTGCACGCCCATTGCAACTATGCCGCTTTTACATGGGAGCAGATGAAAGAGCTTGTTGAAGCTGCGTGGAATATTTTTGGTGGTGAATAAATTGCATAGCCCCTGAACAAGCATACAGATCAGGTGGTTCTGACAAAAATCTGACTGGTTTAGCTGCATGCTTGTTCAGACACTACTGAAGCCAGACTGATCAGCAGAACTGCCAGGCATTCTCATATACCTCTTGCTTTAGGTTCCCTTTCAGAACAAACCCGTTGATTAACTGCGTACTACCTGTATATTCCATGCTCTCTAGAAATGTCTGTCCTATTAGTGGCACAGCTGAGAGCTGAATAACCTCTGTTTGAAGGTATTAGATGTGGCTGTTTTTTGGATGTCAATCAAGCAACTTACTATCTGCCGTTGCTCCTCCTCAAACCATGCTTCAGAAGACTGAGTGGAGTGAAAATCTTTAAAGGGGTTCTCCAGGGGAGTTCAAAAATAAAATCTGATACTTACCTGGGGCTTCTATCAGCCCCCTGTAGCTGTAATGTCCCACGGCATTCTCTTCCGATCCACCTTTCCCCGCCGCCAGGCAATTATTTATCCAACAAGACAAATAATGCGCACTCCCGCTCACGTCATCGGAAGGTTACTGCGCAGGCACAGTACGAAGTTTTCGATGAGACACGTAGCCGCAGTTGGATGGAGTGCTGCGCTAGACTGAGGCCGACGGCGCGGAACAGCGGATCAGAGGAGGACGACGCATGACATTCCAGCTACAGGGGGCTGATAGAAGCCCCAGGTAAGTGTCAGATTTTATTTTCAAATCCCCCTGGAGAACCCCTCTAATGCTGTCATTTTATAACAAAGACTTTTTTAACTTCCCTGGCGTGATTATTTCTAGATTTGGGGTCTAAAAGCCGTGCAATTTTTTTCACAAGCTTTTAGACCCTAAAAACAAGAAGAAAAAAACCATACCACTGAGGTCTGCAGCAGCTCCTGCATATAACTCACTCAGGCTCGGGATTACGGCTTTGAGCTGAGCCTTATTTGGGATTAACGCTAAGGAGGTTAAAATAGAATTACGGGAACCATGCTATCTTTAGTTCTAACCACAAATGGAGTCCCAGGAAGATAATTTCAACAAAAATGTGTTCATTCTCTTCCCACAGAAGGAACATACTGAAGTGCCTGACAGTTAATACTGTATGTACACTTTATTCATGTGCTTAAAAACAAGGATTTGGCAAATAAATACACCATATAGCCTTGTGCATATAATCATTTATACAGTACCAGTACACCTTATGAATGTAACTATCCATGCAGCCTGATCAGGAGGTTGCTATCTGCTGCCAGTATGGTTCATTGCCCTGTTCTGGTAATTTGTTTTTTCTTATATGTATACATCTGAGTTTTGTACAAGTCATAATAAAACAGCATTTTTTCCCCCTTTGAGAGCACTGGTTACACCCCTAAAGAAGTTTAACATAGAGGAAGTTAAAAACATGTTACAGACAACCAACTTGCGGATTTGCAGTGGAAAAAGGCACAAAACAAGAGTTGTGAATTGTGAATAAGGAAAATGCAATATATGGGACAAAAGAATCCCAATATGATAAGAATACGCAGACTCCTCTAGCAATTCATAACGTGCAAGAATGTTTTCAAGTAAAAATATTAAGACTTTTTTTATTTAGCTCATCAGCTGCTAACAAGGCATTATATCTTGTCAAACAATCCACACTTCTAGGTCACAATTCTCAGTCATATGACGGTACACCCTTCCACAGTCACTCATGAAGTTGTGTATTTAGGTTATTCTCTGACCATCCATAAATTGGTTTCACCCAGTCAAAACAGAAAAAATTATAAAATCTATTTCATTGTGGTAAATGTTTGGTAGGTGTGTGTTAACATGGTCTTACAAAAATCCAAACTAAAGCAATCATAAACCTCAAGAACCAATGCTTAATAAAAGGGAGTAAGACGGGGCATATCTATGATCATTTACAACCCCCTGCCCCAACCAACCAATATCAAACCATTCTATTTGTTTGGGGGGGGGGGGGGGAGGCTGGTGACAGGCAGGTGCCCCCCAGTTTAGCTAGTGACAGGGACCTCCCCCAGTTTAGGTGGTGACAGGTGCCCCCCCAGTTTCAGGTAGTGACAGGAGCCCACTAGTTTAGGTAGTTAAAGGGACTCTCCCCAGTTTAGATGGTGGCAGGTGTACCCCAGTTTAAGTAGTGATGGGACCCCCCAAGTTTAGGTGACAGGGACCCTCTTAGTTTAGGTGGTGACAGGTGCCCCCCCCCCCCCCCATTTTAGGTAGGGACAGGGAGCCCCACTCCACTCACCGTGATGTCAGACCTCAGATTAGCGCTGCCCGCCTGCTGTGTCCCATCCCCGCTGCCTAAATCATGTAACAGGCAGCGCCACTTAGACCTCTGATCAGCCGGCGACTAGTGAGGAGCGAACGCATGGTACCCCCTGTGAACACTGAGCTGCATATGCGGAGGTGACATATGTCACGTCAGCTTATTAGTGCGTTGTCCGTGAGGTAGTAGTGTCCGCTTTTCACTGGTCACCGGCTGATCGGAGATCTTCGTGACCCTTTCTGTTACATGATAGGCAGCGGGGACAAGACACAACAGGTGCACACAAGGAATATTTCCATAAAAAGATGTTACAATACAAATATTCGCAACAGAAACATGTAAACTGGATGTAAAACCAAAAAGAAATATTTAATTCAGAGTCCGGTTTGCTTTTGAAGAGTTTAACATGCATTACAATTCTTTAAGCAAATACCAGGCTAGTCCTTTTCCAAATGCCATTGTTGTTGTCTTGTAAGAATGACACTTGATAATCCAGGCATAGAGCTGTCATTTAAATATGGCTGGTAATGGTGTTCAGTGTGAAGGTTGTTCCAGGACTTTCCCCGAACAATTAACCAATCTGAATGTTTGGACTTTTTTATGGTGCTGGTCATTTCTGTTGCCTCAAAGTAGGTGTTCCCTACAATGTCAACGTTCTAGTACTCTCCAAAGTGTTTCCCAGCTTTCTAGGCTCTGTAGTGTCGCGGTTTTATAAGGATTGCTAGTAGATACCTGGCATTTCGGTGGCCTCTTGTTTTCCAGATTTCCAATACCTCCCCAATAAAATGTCTCTTGTATGCTATGACATTTATAGAATGACCCCAACTTTGCATTCTCCCTTCATGTACAGCTCCCAATAACGTCCTAAAGCTACAGATTTATGCAGGGAAGCTTCCTATGCAAAGTTTCATTGCTCAGCATACTTACTCACATCTAGCCTTGGCATCTCCTTGTTGTGACATCATCATGACTAAAACGGAGTATCAACGAACTGTTTTTTGGAAGCGAACTTCCTCCTTTTGCTGCATCTGTTTTGAATACAAGTTGAGTTTTGCCCGTTTCGGGCTCTGTACAGCTATGCCGCTAGTCTATTCGGGTGCAGCCTGCCATTTACTGTGGAGAACAGAGTTCCTGGTGCAGCAGCCAAATTTTCTTAGCGTGGATGGTAAAATCCAGGGCTGTGGAGTCAGTACAAAAATAATCGGACTCCAATTCCTCAGTGTATGAAACCACTGACTCCAGGTACCCCGAATTACTCAGACTCCTCGACTCCACAGCTCTGGTAAAATCTGTTTCCTTCAAGTTATTTTTAAGTTTATGTATTCAGAAATATCAGGCCGGAAAAAAAATTCCATCAATGAAGATGTAGGTTAAAGAGAACCCGAGGTGTGTTTAAAGAATGTTATCTGCATACAGAGGCTGGATCTGCCTATACAGCACAGCCTCTGTTGCTATCCCAAACCCCCCTAAGGTCCCCCTGCACTCTGCAATCCCCATAAATCACAGCCGTGCTGTGAGGCTGTGTTTACATCTGTAGTGTCAGTCTCGGCTGCTCCCCCGCCTCCTGCATAGCTCCGGTCCCTGCCCCATCCCTTCCCTCCAATCAGCAGGCGGGGACCGGAGTTCTGCAGGAGGCGGAGAGAGCAGCAGACTGACACTATAGAGATAAACACAGCCAGCTCTGACAAGCTGTTTGTCAGCAGCGTGGCTGTGATTTATGAGGGATTGCAGAGTGGAGGGGGACCTTAGGGGGGTTTGGGATAGCAACAGAGGCCGGGCTGTATAGGCAGATCCAGCCTCTGTATGCAGATAACATTCTTCAAACCAACCTCGGGTTCTCTTTAAAGTTCAAAATCATTTTCTGGCTCTAGGTCCTGGTCCTCTGTGCATAGAACACCTGTTATCTGTCACTGTTACCCATTCTGAATGTCCTGATTACTTCATGCTTGTTTTAGTCCCACGCTGTTCCTACCAACACGGTCAGCTGTAACTTGTTTTCTCAATGTCCAAAGAGTCCCTTATAACTTCATGTCCCTACTTAGTTCTAAATCTCATCCACTCCTTGTCCCACGCAACTTCTATCCTGTTCTGTCACTGTTATTTCTTGCACTTTCTCTGACCCCATTGTTTTCACAATTACAGATTCTGCCCTTCATTCAAGCTTATAATTGAGGTACATCCATTCAAAGTAAGCACATAGAAACTGGCAAAGCCTCAGTTTCAATTTCTTGTGTTGACAGAAGCAAGGAGAACATTTTCACACATGAAATCTTGATCCACTTCACTTGCTTATCATTGGGATAAACGAGCACCATGCACTTTCTTGAGTTTTTCTGTAAAAAAAAAAGCTGAGGACAACCTCATACGGATGAGATCCCAGAGTGGAAAACCCCTGTTCCTCCAACTTACTGTTTACTTCTAAAGATGCAAGCAATGCATTCTATTCCTATGAGGATGAGGAGAGGGATGCGAGCACAACTTCTGGTGGGAGGTGTAAGCAGAATATGCTTGGGAATGCTGTTGTTTAAACATCTGGCATTCTGGATCTTTAAAGGGAACCTGAACTGAATAAAATTATTTAAAATAAACACATGAGGTAACTTCAAATGAATATTTACATAGTTGCCTTGCCATCAGTTCCTCTTAACTACTTGAGGACCTAGGGCTTTCTACCCCTTAAGGACCGGCCACTTTTTTTCCATTCAGACCACTGCAGCTTTCACGGTTTATTGCTCGCTCATACAACCTACCACGTAAATGAATTTTGGCTCCTTTTCTTGTCACTAATAAAGCTTTCTTTTGGTGCTATTTGATTGCTCCTGCAATTTTTACTTTTTATTATATTCATCAAAAAAGACATGAATTTTGGCAAAAAAATGATTTTTTTTAACTTTCTGTGCTGACATTTTTCAAATAAAGTAAAATTTCTGTATACATGCAGCGCGAAAAATGTGGACAAACATGTTTTTGATTAAAAAAACCCATTCAGTGTATATTTATTGGTTTGGGTAAAAGTTATAGCGTTTACAAACTATGGTGCAAAAAGTGAATTTTCCCATTTTCAAGCATCTCTGACTTTTCTGACCCCCTGTCATGTTTCATGAGGGGCTAGAATTCCAGGATAGTATAAATACCCCCCAAATGACCCCATTTTGGAAAGAAGACATCCCAAAGTATTCACTGAGAGGCATAGTGAGTTCATAGAAGATATTATTTTTTGTCACAAGTAAGCGGAAAATGACACTTTGTGAGAAAAAAAAAAAAAAAAAGTTTCCATTTCTTCTAACTTGCGACATAAAAAAATGAAATCTGCCACGGACTCACCATGCCCCTCTCTGAATACCTTGAAGGGTCTACTTTCCAAAATGGGGTCATTTGTGGGGTGTGTTTACTGTCCTGACATTTTGGGGGGTGCTAAATTGTAAGCACCCCTGTAAAGCCTAAAGGTGCTCATTGGACTTTGGACCCCTTAGCGCAGTTAGGCTGCAAAAAAGTGCCACACATGTGGTATTGCCGTACTCAGGAGAAGTAGTATAATGTGTTTTGGGGTGTATTTTTACACATACCCATGCTGGGTGGGAGAAATATCTCTGTAAATGACAATTTGTTAATTTTTTTTACACACAATTGTCCATTTACAGAGAGCTTTCTCCCACTCAGCATGGGTATGTGTAAAAATACACCACAAAACACATTATACTACTTCTCCTGAGTACGGCGATACCACATGTGTGGCACTTTTTTGCACCCTAACTGCGCTAAAGGGTCCAAAGTCCAATGAGTACCTTTAGGATTTCACAGGTCATTTTGAGAAATTTTGTTTCAAGACTACTCCTCACGGTTTAGGGCCCCTAAAATGCCAGGGAAGTATAGGAACCCCACAAATGACCCTATTTTAGAAAGAAGACACCCCAAGGTATTCCGTTAGGAGTATGGTGAGTTCATAGAAGATTTTATTTTCTGTCAAAAGTTAGCGGAAAATGACACTTTGTGAAAAAACACAATTAAAATCAATTTCCGCTAACTTGTGACAAAAAATAAAATCTTCTATGAACTCGCCATACTACTAACGGAATACCTTGGGGTGTCTTCTTTCTAAAATGGGGTCATTTGTGGGGTTCCTATACTGCCCTGGCATTTTAGGGGCCCTAAACCGTGAGAAGTAGTCTTGAAACGAAATTTCTCAAAAATGACCTGTGAAATCCTAAAGGTACTCATTGGACTTTGGGCCCTTTAGCGCAGTTAGGGTGCAAAAAAGTGCCACACATGTGGTATCGCCATACTCGGGAGAAGTAGTACAATGTGTTTTGGGGTGTATTTTTACACATACCCATGCTGGGTGGGAGAAATACCTCTGTAAATGGACAATTGTGTGTAAAAAAAATCAAAAGATTGTCATTTACAGAGGTATTTCTCCCACCCAGCATGGGTATGTGTAAAAATACACCCCAAAACACATTATACTACTTCTCCCGAGTACGGCGATACCACATGTGTGGCACTTTTTTGCACCCTAACTGCACTAAGGGGCCCAAAGTCCAATGAGTACCTTTAGGATTTCACAGGTCATTTTTGTTTCAAGACTACTCCTCGCGGTTTAGGGCCCCTAAAATGCCAGGGCAGTATAGGAACCCCACTAATGACCCCATTTTAGAAGGAAGACACCCCAAGGTATTCCGTTAGGAGTATGGTGAGTTCATAGAAGTTTTTATTTTTTTGTCACAAGTTAGCGGAAATTGATTTTAATAGTTTTTTTTCACAAAGTGTCATTTTCCGCTAACTTGTGACAAAAAATAAAATCTTCTTTGAACTCACCATACTCCGTACGGAATACCTTTGGGTGTCTTCTTTCTAGAATGGGGTCATTTGTGGGGTTCCTATACTGCCCTGGCATTTTAGGGGCCCTAAACCGTGAGGAGTAGTCTTGAAACCAAATGTCGCAAAATGACCTGTGAAATCCTAAAGGTACTCATTGGACTTTGGGCCCCTTAGCGTACTTAGGGTGTAAAAAAGTGCCACACATGTGGTACCGCCGTACTCAGGAAAAGTAGTATAATGCGTTTTGGGGTGTATTTTTACGCATACCCATGCTAAGTGGGAGAAATATCTCTGTAAATGACAATTGTTTGATTTTTTTTACACACAATTGTCCATTTACATAGAAATTTCTCCCACCCAGCATGGGTATGTGTAAAAATACACCCCAAAACACATTATACTACTTTTCCTGAGTACGGCGGTACCACATGTGTGACACTTTTTTGCAGCCTAGGTGCGCTAAGGGGCCCAACGTCCTATTCACAGGTCATTTTGAGGCATTTGTTTTCTAGACTACTCCTCGCGGTTTAGGGCCCCTAAAATGCCAGGGCAGTATAGGAACCCCACAAGTGACCCCATTTTAGAAAGAAGACACCCCAAGGTATTCTGTTAGGTGTATGACGAGTTCATGGAAGATTTTATTTTTTTGTCAAAAGTTAGCGGAAAGTGACACTTTGTGGGAAAAAAACCAATAAAAACCAATTTCCGCTAACTTTTGACAAAAAATAAAATCTTCTATGAACTCGTCATACACCTAACAGAATACCTTGGGGTGTCTTTTTTTCTAAAATGGGGACACTTGTGGGGTTCCTATACCGCCCTGGCATTTTACGGGCCCAAAACCGTGAGTAGTCTGGAAACCAAATGTCTCAAAATGACTGTTCAGGGGTATAAGCATCTGCAAATTTTGATGACAGGTGGTCTATGAGGGGGCGAATTTTGTGGAACCGGTCATAAGCAGGGTGGCCTTTTAGATGACAGGTTGTATTGGGCCTGATCTGATGGATAGGAGTGCTAGGGGGGTGACAGGAGGTGATTGATGGGTGTCTCAGGGGGTGGTTAGAGGGGAAAATAGATGCAATCAATGCACTGGGGAGGTGATCGGAAGGGGGTCTGAGGGGGATCTGAGGGTTTGGCCGAGTGATCAGGAGCCCACACGGGGCAAATTAGGGCCTGATCTGATGGGTAGGTGTGCTAGGGGGTGACAGGAGGTGATTGATGGGTGTCTCAAGGTGTGATTAGAGGGGGGAATAGATGCAAGCAATGCACTGGCGAGGTGATCAGGGCTGGGGTCTGAGGGCATTCTGAGGGTGTGGGCGGGTGATTGAGTGCCCTAGGGGCAGATAGGGGTCTAATCTGATAGGTAGCAGTGACAGGGGGTGATTGATGGGTAATTAGTGGGTGTTTAGGGTAGAGAACAGATGTAAACACTGCACTTGGGAGGTGATCGGACGTCGGATCTGCGAGCGATCTATTGGTGTGGGTGGGTGATCAGATTGCCCGCAAGGGGCAGGTTAGGGGCTGATTGATGGGTGGCAGTGACAGCGGGTGATTGATGGGTGGCAGTGACAGGGGGTGATTGATGGGTGATTGATAGGTGATTGACAGGTAATCAGTGGGCTATTACAGGGGAGAACAGATGTAAATATTGCACTGGCGAATTGATAAGGGGGGGTCTGAGGGGAATCTGAGCGTGTAGGCGGGTGATTGGGTGCCCGCAAGGGGCAGATTAGGGTCTGATCTGATGGGTAACAGTGACAGGTGGTGATAGGGGGTGATTGATGGGTGATTGATGGGTAATTAGTGGGTGTTTAGAGGAGAGTAAACGCTGCGCTTGGGTGGTGATCTGATGTCGGATCTGCGGGCGATCTATTGGTGTGGGTGGGTAATCAGATTGCCCGCAAGGGGCAGGTTAGGGGCTGATTGTTGGGTGGCAGTGACAGGGGGTGACAGGGGGTGATTGATGGGTGATAGGTGATTGGCAGGTGATTGACAGGTGATCAGTGGGTTATTACAGGGAAGGATAGATGTAAATAATACCCTGGCGAATTGATAAGGGGGGGGGTCTGAGGGTAATCTGAGCGTGTAGGCGGGTGATTGGGTGCCCGCAAGGGGCAGATTAGGGTCTGATCTGATAGGTAACAGTGATAGGGGGTGATTGATGGGTGATTGATGGGTAATTAGTGGGTGTTTAGAGAAGATAACAGATGTAAACAATACATTTGGGAGGTAATCTGACGGCGGGTTTGCGGGCGATCTAATGGTGTGGGTGGGTGATCAGATTGCCCGCAAGGGGCAGGTTAGGGGCTGATTGATGGGTGGCAGTGACAGGGGGTGATTGATGGGTGATAGGTGATTGACAGGTGATCAGTGGGTTATTACAGGGAAGAACAGATGTAATGAATGCACTGGTGAATTGATAAGGGGGGTCTGAGGGCAATCTGAGCGTGTGGGCGGGTGATTGGGTGCCCGCAAGGGGCAGATTAGGGTCTGATCTGATAGGTAAAAGTGACAGGTGGTGATAGGGGGTGATTGATGGGTAATTAGTGTGTGTTTAGAGGAGAGAATAGATGTAAACAATGGATTTTGGAGGTGATCTGATGTCGGATCTGCGGGCGATCTATTGGTGTGGGGGGGTGATCAGATTGCCCGCAAGGGGCAGGTTAGGGGCTGATTGATGGGTGGCAGTGACAGGGGGTGATTGATGGGTGATTGATGGGTGATTGACGGGTGATTGACGGGTGATTGACGGGTGATTGACGGGTGATTGACGGGTGATTGACGGGTGATTGACAGGTGATCAGGGGGGATAGATGCATACAGTGCATGGGGGGGGAGGTCGGGGGGGGGGGGGGGGGTCGGGGGAGAATCTGGGGGGTGGGGGGGTGATCAGGAGGGGGCAGGGGGGGGGTATAAAAAAAAATAGCGTTGACAGATAGTGACAGGAAGTGATTGATGGGTGATTAGGGGGGTGATTGGGTGCAAACAGGGGTCTGGGGGGTGGGCAGGGGGGGTCTGATGGGTGCTGTGGGCGATCTGGGGCGGGGGGGGGAGAAAATTAGTGTGCTTGGTGCAGACTAGGGTGGCTGCAACCTGCCCTGGTGGTCCCTCGGACACTGGGACCACCAGGGCAGGAGGCAGCCTGTATAATACACTTTGTAAACATTACAAAGTGTATTATACACTTTGTATGTGGCGATCGTCGGGTTAACATCCCGCCGGCGCTTCCGTATGGCCGGCGGGATGTTGCGGCGAGTGAGCGGCGACAGGCGGAGGCGGAGGATCGCGTCACGGATGACGCGATCGCTCCGCCCATGCCCAAACAAGGACCGCCGCCATTTGTCAATGCGGCGGTCCTTGCGGCGTCTGCTTCCCGGCCGCCATTTGTCTATACGGCGGTCGGGAAGTAGTTAAAAGCTCACCATTTTCTTCTGACAACAATCCTTTCTAGTTCTGACAACATTTTGTCAGAACTGAAATATATCAGTTGCTGTCAGTTATAGCTGAGAGGACAACTGATGTGCCACTTAATGTCCATGTTTCCCTAT